>NC_080671.1:392324834-392548077 GCF_030247195.1 Topomyia yanbarensis | reverse complement strand
ATATCGAATTTGAACTTTCGAATTTTGCACTTTGATTCTCGAATCTCGAACCCTAAATTTCGTATGTCATACCTTGCCTCTTTTCTAAAATATTAAATAACGAGACTCGAATCTCGAACTTCGGATTTCGAATAGCGTAACTAGAATATCGAATCTCGGATTACGAATGTTGAATCTTGAATTTGAGACCAAAACTGTTGCGTCTCGAATCTCGAATCTAGATTCTCGAGTATCACATATCGAATGTCAAATCTCGGAAATCGAATCTTGTATCTCAAATTCCAAGCTTTTCATCACGTATATCGCTCCACGCTCCACGAATCTCAAACTTCGAACCTTGAATCTTGAATTTGGAGGTTCTAACCTCAAACCTTGATTCTCTAATATCGCTACTTGATTTACGAATACGAATCTTGGCTATGGAATCTCTTATCTCAATTCGAATTTCGTATTAAATTTTCGCGTCTCGTAACTCTGAACTTGAATTTTGATTCTTGGTCTTAAATCTGAAATATCGAATATTAATTTTGAATGTTTGAATTTTCGAATCTTTTCTCTCGAATTTGGATCTCGAAATAATATTTTTGAATTCGATATTCAGATCTCGAGTCACGAATTCCGAGTTCTGAACTTCGACTTTCGAATCTTGAATCATAAGTATCAAAGAGTGAATTCTGAAACTCCTCGATTCTTGGGACTCCGAACCTATGCACTCCAGTACAGGATCCCGAATATCGAATTTCTTACCTCGAATCTCGGATTTCGAGTTACAAATTTCGAATCCAATCTCAAATCACGAATGTCACGTTACGATTCTCGAATACTGATTAATCTTGCAACTCGAAACACGATTCTTGTGTCTCTAATATAACTAATCTCCAATCTTCCATTTAAAATATTCAGTCTCCAAACATTAATCTCAAATTTCGAATCAGCTGTTATATCAAATCTTGAATCTCGCATCGGGAATTTCGAAATCCGTGTCGCGAAACTCAAAACATTAATCTCGAATGTCGAACCTTGAATTTGAATAAAGTGCGGTCGTTGACTTCAAATCTTGTTCTATAGGATCGAGTCTTCGCGAGGTGAAGTAATTACTTAACCCTTCGGAAGTCGCATAGTGTACTGAGTGCACAATGTTCTGAAATTCAGGCAAAATACTGCACGCGGTCGCCTAAAGGTAGATAATAACAGGAGTGTAGCAGGGTTTAAGGTGATAATGAAGAAACATCTATTCAGTTCCACCACCTGCGCCATTCAGCTTCTAGTAGCAGACGATTTAATAATTACGTACAGCTCTAAATTATCAATAACGTTCAATTTGCTAAACACTTCCGGAATCAATTAATGGCTTGTCTTCCCAGCTGCACCTCAACAACCAATGGCACACCGACCAAAACTTTTGTCTTGCGGACATTAGCAAATAGCAACATTAATTTATTAATTCCTGACTTCCTCCTGCGTTCAATATCAGGCAATCACCTCGACCCCCAGCTGTGCTGCCTCTTTCACCCATTTACCCTCCCTCTCAGCTCGAGAAGTCTGCCATTGTGCGCGTGTTTCCGCCCTCGCGGTGGCAGCTGCCCGGGAAGATTTTCCCAGACACCTCCATCGAGCCTTCGAGCAGTCCTAGTGAGGAAAATCGAACCCTAATTCAAAGTGACACATCTTGCTATATATTCATTACAGACGCACCCCACTCTTCGGGCGGAAATGGCATCCTACACATCCTTGCCCTGTTCGAGCCCATACACAAATTAGCTTCCATTATTCATGAGGAATCGGTACATTTCCGACTTTCTACGAGGGAAACGCTTGATACACTCACTCGCTTACTCGCAGCATCCCCGGAAGACACACCTGTCGTCGTTAATCTCCTTCTGAATTATTGGAGCGTTTGTGCTGGCTGGCACATCTTCTTTTTGACGACGCACAATATGGAATATATACGGCATCATCATCATCATCATCATTACCAGTTACCATTCGGAGGCGTGTTTCAGATGATAATCCGTAGGATAACAGGCACACATTCGTTACAGTTACAACAAAGCACCGAAAATCACCACCGGTCAGCTCGGGAGACTTTTTGCCATCCAAGCGAAAGGTGCACAAATTCCCACTGTGCCCGATTCGGAATCTCATGAATTTTCCTGTCCGCCCATTAACATGCCAGTCGGCTAACAAGAACCAACCGACGCACGTTCCCACCACACCGGTGGAACCGAACACCGCGTGAGGGGGCGGCGCAAATGACTGCCATTGTCTAAATTGATCCGATTATTGTCGTTTTGTACCGGTTCGGGCTTGGTGCGATGCCGCGCCGGGTAGAGCAGGTAAGTTACTTGCCAATTCCGTGAGAACATCATCGGGGACCTGTTTTTTTCGGTGATGGAAAACACGTTCCACATGTATCCGGCTCATGTTCCCTTGTCAGCAGCAGTCGCCAGCCGGATGGTAAAGTGCGTGACGAAGATGAGCCGCGAAGGCGGACAGACGGACAGACGGTCATTCTGCCGGAAGGTGAGTTGATTCAGGCTAACGAACGGACTCCGAAGGGAAATTGATTTGTCACAATTTGAAGCCGAGGTGATTTGACGAGGGAAAATGGGTTGTAAATTTGGTGGTACATTTGACTGGATGCTTGAATGGATCCTGTCGTCCGTGAGTGCGGTCATTCGAGCGCGGGTGAATTTTTCTGGCGCGAAAATTGCACGTCTTTTTGACGGGGGGGAAGGAACTTGCGGTTACAGCGCTCATGGACTGTTTAGTGCGCCATGAAAAAGTGTAATATTCTTCATAAGTTCAAGTTCAAGTGTTCGTTTTTTCTGGGTAATGGAAACCATTCAACATCAGCGATTTCAAAATGATTAGCCTGATCCTAGCAGGCCTCGGTGAATTTTATGGTGGGTTTTAACCGTGTTTTTGTTACTTTAATAATATGAAATTTCCAACAGTTGGAATTCCTTGTTAACTCAAATTCACTGGTTTGCAAGTAACCGTTGTAGAAACGTGAAAAACTGGTACGGCGAAGGGACAGCGGCCTTTCAAATAATCAACTACTCAAACGCCAAATGACTAGCGCAGCGGAATCTAGAGATACCAGAAACCGAGCTGAGAAGATGGAAAAAGAACTGCAATAGCAATCCGAAAAAAAATATCACGGACGGCTGATTACACACTAATTTGTCATTCGTGTCTAGAGCGAAATAAAAACAAGCACAAACTGATCGTTTGTGGTCGGTACCCACATAAAACTCCGGGCAAAGAAACAGAAACGGAAGGTGATCTTTTACCGTCAAAATAAGCTAATAAATAAGGTTACATTTTAGCAGAAATTCTCGAAATCAGTTATCTCAACACAAAACGAACATTCCGCTTGCTACAAAATCTACCTCAAAAAAAAGAAACTTTAAAAAGCTACAAACCCTTTTTGTTGCGATGAAATCAAAAGAAATAAAACTATTAACACAGCTAACAAAACCCGACCACAAGGGGGAACGGCGGAGCGAAAATTCTTCCCCAATGTAATTAAACTAACAAAGTGTACGGTACGGAAAAAGCGACTGGAATACGGTTTGCCGATTTCTCCTGCGACCAAAAACCCTCCGCGCGCTAGCTCCACCACGGCTACCTACTCTTGGATCAACGAATGTGGGAGAGCAAAAAGTTTACCATCCAGTGATGCCAGATCTGCTGGTGGTTTATATTTGTATCGGCGATCCAACCGAATTATAAGGTTTTCATGACAAAGTTTTTTTGTAGTGTCATATGGAATTTGTAAGAACTGCTTGATGTTTGTCCATTTTTGAATACACGAGATCAAATGGTTTTCGTGTTTTCAAAAAAAGTTTTTAAAACGTAATTTCTATAAACCATTGTAGCAGTGTACTAATTGTTTTTTCTTCTCTGCATTCCTTATCTCAAATTTTCCAAATGAAGCATTTAATAATAACAAAACTGAAAGTTAGCAATTTTATAACAATTTTTAGTATATTTATAACAATTTATCATATTTTCCTAGGGTGGCAAACATTAATTTAAATTTTACTAGCCGATAATCCCATCTGATAATATTGTAGTAAATCTGTTTTGTCTATTTACGATCTGGCATCACTGCCAACCGTGAATGAGTGAGTGGTAGCGGAAGGGAAACCCTCAAAAACCACCCCAGCACCGGCATCGAAAACGTGTTTCAACATCCATTTTAATCTAGTGCGATTTTTCGCGGTAGCTACTTTTTAAAGCTGTGTGTTGGATGTTCGGGCTACCGGGGAGAGAAGCTGTAAAGTGTTGCGTTGACGTCAGGTACAGTGTATTTATATATTTGCAGCAATATAGATGGTGTCCTGGGCTGGTGTCGGGTTTGGGAAAACACAGAAGGGTGAATAAAGTGCATTACTGTTCCTGATCAAGGGGAGCGATTAATTACTGTATTGTTCGTGGCTTTGAAATACACTGATACTAATTGGTGCAAGGTTGTTTTTAGAGTGTTAGCACTCTGAATTCCATCGCAGAAAAAATATGTTAATAAATCAAGTGTTAGTTTTAGAATTTTTTTGAACGCATGTTAGTACAAAAAGACGCTCTGACTAGAAAACTAACGCAAATGTGATAAAATTTAATACTTGAAGAATTTTGACTTCGGAGCAGAACACGTAAAAAGTAAATTTTTACTTATTCAATCAGCATTATCTGAGAAAATTAGCCTGCATTAAACCATTTTTTGAGGCATTCTTCATACCATAAGACATTTTGGCCAACTTACCATTAGGGGAGACTGAGGAGACTTGATCCCCTTTTTTATTTTTCAATCCTACTCCGTGGAATGATACAAAAACTATGTATTTTTTGTAGTTTTATATTGTTCCTAGGGTTGACTGATAATCATAAAAAAAATTACATGGAAATATTATACTGGACATGAGCTATGAGCATTTTTGGAAAACAACAAAAAACTGGAAAATTCTTTGACTAGTGGAGACTCGATCCCTAATTTGGGGACACTTGATTATTTTTTGAAAACGTGTTTAAAAGAGCATGTAGGGTAATAAGCCTATTTTTACCCTTTTCTATTATCATCCTACCCATCTGAAGCCTTTGGTTAGAGCAGCGTCTGCCATCTTTGCTCAACACATTGGCTCCAATGGTGTGCAATTGGGGTACTCGATTAGAGTTTTTGCTGCGCTCAAACAGAAGATTTTCACCATTCTCAAGACAATTTTGTTATTATATTGGCTCTTAATAAGAGGCGAATGACCTTAAGGCTAAAACCTCTATAATTAAAATAAAAAATGGCTCATACTAACAAATCAAAGAAGCTGAAATAACAAAATTAATAATGAAATAATGTGGTACCCTCCCTAATAGGACAAAAATAGGTACCTAACCCCATTCAATGTTATAAATGTATTGTGGTATTGATTAAATTGTTGTGATTACATATTACTATTTTTGTTACTACATATTACGCATCTCTCACAAGATTTTTTTACGAATTCCCCATATCTCTGTGCAATTATTTGAAAGCTGTCGTTATTATGGTTGAGGAACGTCAAATGTGGGATGCATGCTTGCTACGTATGCTGTAGTAAACAATTACAGTTAAGTTTCTGTACGATGAAGCGTTCATTTTTGACAGCATTTTTTTATTATTTTATGGCAACAATGACTTCAATTGTTCTGGTGTGAATTTGGTTATTTTCAGTGGTGTGTATGAAGCATGGCGAAGGGGATCAAATCTCCACAAATTTGAAGGGATCAAGTGAACCCATAGCATCTATTTCAGCAAACTTTAGTACAAGTATAGTTGAACAAAAAAATCAGCTCAATCATAACGTATTCATATAATTGACATTCTCCTGTAATTCTGTATGCAAAAGTATAGTATGTAGTGGGTGACTTTATCAATTGTATAAAAGTTTGAAAATTTAGAAAATAAATCTTCTTCAGTTCTTCTGAGATTTTTTTCTTGGAATCGGTAAAAATTCGGTAACACATGTCCAATTTATTTTTTTGTGTTAAAGAAACTTATGTTTAGATAAAACTGCGCAACTTTCTAGTATATACGATTAATGTATTCTGATCCGCCTTTGAGTTACAATGATGGGATCAAGTCTCCCCGGGGATCAAGTCTCCTCAGTCTCCCCTAACATAAAAAGCTAAGAGACACTTGCTTGCTTTCGATTGATATTAAAATTATTAATAAATAGATTAGGTTATCTCTAGTGGTACATTGGATGCGATAGCGATTTTGGTGGTCGGTTCTCATGGTAAATAGGAACAAGTCTGTCTTCACCGTGAGACGTGTTGGTAGAGTTGAGCGATTTGTAGTAATGCTACCTAAGCTCGACTCCTGCCAGCAGAAGACGAAAGATTGGTCCGTAAGTAAGTGTTACGGCGGAAGTAAATCTAAACGCCGTTCACGAAAATCAGCTTGACCTTCAGTCGTCCTTGCAAACTTTATTTCGCTCGATTCGAGTAAACAACCATTGTTTTACATTTCTTATAAAAGAAATGTATAGAATTCGCTCAAACTTTTTTCCGATTTTTTCCGAGGCCCGGAGGGCCGAGTCTTATATACCAATCGACTCAGCTCGACGATTTGGGACAATGTCTGTGTGTGTGTGTCTGTGTGTGTGTATGTAACGGACAAATTCTCATTCGTGTTTCTCAGCAATGGCTGAACCGATCTTATCCAAACTAATTTTAAATGAAAGAACTAAAAAACAGTATGAACGCTATTAATTTGTTTTTGATTCTGATGTTTAGTTTCCAAGATATGAATGTTTGAATGCGTAAAAATGGCATTTTTTGAAGTTTTTTTGAATTATCTGTCGAAATTGACAATATAGATTAACAATTTATATGTTTTTCGACAGCTTCAACGAATACCTTTCGAACAAGCTATGGATTGTAGAAATCGGACTATTATCAAAAGAGATATTTAACATTAAATGCGGATGAAAGATTTTTATCATTTCCCATTGCCAGAAATATGACCAAAAACATGTAATCTATTATTAACGCCAAAACGGCTTATTTTAGGTCAATAGTATCTTCGGAGAATATAATGGAGGCAATATGCCCTTTCTTTTGGTATTGTGCTTTTGCTGATTAATCCCCCTGTGAGTGAGATATTTTCACAAATTTTCTTGGAAGTGATTATATCGAAATGATGCCTTCAGCAAATTTGTAGCTCTTACTTTTGCGAATAACTTTGCCAAAGACTTTAAATATCTATTTTGAATACTTTAAAAGTTATGGCTTGTTGTTTGTTGATTACTCTTTGTAGCCTATTTATTGTTCAATATAGTAATAATCCATTGAAATAAGCTAAACATTATTTCGATAAAACGAATTTTGTATTTCATTTTACTATCTACAACCGCTAGAAATAATCACCGAACACTTCCAAGTTGTCTGGAAGGAACTTGATAACTTATCAGTACAAAAATGTTCATTTGTGCGAACCTTCTGACTGCAATTTTTCTAACTTATGACCATCGGATCGATCTGAAACATATCGGCAAATGAAAGTAAATAACTCCAAGCAACGGCGTAGCCAAGAGAAGGTTTTGGGGTTTAACACCATACAACTCCCCCCCCCCCCACCACACAAAAAATAATTGGATTGAAGTTGAAAATTTATTGATGCTGACTGATTCAATTCAATATTACAATAACAATTATCTGATCCGTAGATTGATTACCTGTTGTTGTAAACATCATGAGGACTTTTGATAAATTGTCGGAATGGGGTCCTGATATGTAACTGATCTATTGGTCTTGATTTCACAGTTGTCTAATAGCATCAATATCAAATTCCTGCCTGAAAACATTCCAATAGAAAATTACAGAGTTCTGTAATCAATCATAATCCTCAGATTTATTTTCAAATTGAGCTCGTTTTTGTAGAGATGTACTGTAATAAGGGTCTTTATTTAATAGTAAGCGAAGTTAAAATTGATTTAATGTCTATGAAACATAGAACTGCTCACCAAAAAAATGTATAACTTTCAACATTTGCTAAAAATGTTTTTGCCTTTTTCAAACACTCTAAAATTCGTCAATCTAATCCCGACCCGGAGGGCCAAGTGTCATATGCCAATCGACTCAGTTCGTCGAGATCGGAAAATTTCTGTGTGTGTACGTATGTGTATATGTGGAAAAAATATGACCTCTGTTAATCAGAGAAGGCTGGATCGATTTCCACAAAGTTGGTCTCAAATGAAAGGTACAACCTTCCCATCGGCTGCAATTGAATTTTTTATTGACTGGACTTCCGGTTCCGGAGTTACGAGTTGAAGAGTGCAATTACACAGCAAATTCCCATATAAACTGAAAGGAAAAATTTTCAAGATCAAATTTGTATTTTTGATGCCAAATGACTTTAAAATGCATGAAACATTGAGATG
Source organism: Topomyia yanbarensis (assembly GCF_030247195.1). Taxonomy (NCBI): domain Eukaryota; kingdom Metazoa; phylum Arthropoda; class Insecta; order Diptera; family Culicidae; genus Topomyia; species Topomyia yanbarensis. Next base: position 392,539,660 of record NC_080671.1, on the reverse strand, counting down.
TTTGACAAAAATTGACTTTTTTGGACTTTGGTACATTTTTGCCTTTCTCATATAGAAAGGTTATGCAATCACTCTAAAAATCGTCAATCATACCGGCCCGGAGGGAGTATGCAGTGAGGGGTTGCTACTTTCAAATTAAAACTAGTTCAAAAATTTTTAACAAGTCCGGCAGAACCCGGACCTCCTGGATCTTTTTCCATGATCCGCCGCTGGTTTCAAGCGATGTTTCAGTATCACATAGTATCTCAAGATCGTGGCTGTCGATCCATTGTATGTATGTGCATATCGTACTGAACATGTAATACTCATTTCCACCATTGTATTGAACATAACCAGCCATGGAATCGTAGTCTGGACAAATGGGACAAGCACAATTGCACCACTAGGTGGATTAAAACAGGTTTATATTTTTGGAATGCGTCGAGTTGAGACGAAAACGTAATATGATTAATAACGAGGATAACACTTTCCGAATGTAGAGAGAAATTTATGAAAAATGACGATTTCCATTCGACTCTAGCAGGTTCTGATCGATTTTGATGAGCATTTGATTTTTGTTGTATGACCAATTATATGTATAGGTCAAATGTTCAAAAACAGTAATTTAAGGTCAAATTAACATCATTTTGAAACCGCCAATTTCGGAGGTTTAGTATCTTCGATGAGTTTTACAAACGTTAAACAGCGCATCATTTGATAAAATAATTTTGGCGGTATATCGTCCAAGAAGTATGTATGGTGAATTTTATTCATGAACTCTGTTACTATTTTCTGAAAAATTAATTCTGCATAATTTTAAAATTTCAAAAATCACGGTTTCGGAATTATGCCGTTTGGACAGTATGATCGATTTTCACCAAACCGAATTTCTGGCTACGCCGCTGATTTCAAGTAAGTAGAAACAAAGTCGTTCTACACTCGTTCAAAAGAAACTTCTTCGAATGCTGAATATCTATTATAACACATTGAAACCCCGATTTTATCAGCCAAATATGAACATATGTTTGATGGGCTCTAGCAGACGAACAAGACTGAATTCGAGTAAATCCTTTCTGGAGCATGTTTTCCTTATCACGAAGATATGCGAAATATGCGAAAATAAAAAGATCATCATAATCAGAAATAGTTATCAGACTACAACAAAGGGACGAGAAGAATATTTTAACAGCTTCAGTTTATTATAAAGAAAAAAAATTGCCCGATTTAGTCAATGTCCCCATTTTGTCAGCCTAAAATACACCATGAGACTGATAAAATGGGTCTTTATTGTATGTATTATTCGCTGTGTTTCACATTAATAGGTACATTTCTTTTTTGGAGATTTTTTTATCGCATCGAACTACAACAATTTTTAGGGAGTTTTCAAGGGGTTATTTTATAGACTTCTTCCAAAATTTGGCGAACCTATTCCAATTCGTATACCAATTAATTGGTATACTCAAGGGTTTATATGTTGCAGATAGAAAAAATACTGAAATTTTCAGCTTTTTCCTACACAATATTAGGAAAGCTTATTAAACAATCTTTCCTAATAAGTTTGTGAAAATTATAAACTATTTGAAATTTTTTAATAGTTTAATTTTTTATTTAACCGTGATTCTTTAATAAATAGTGACCATCGCTTCACAACGTAGTCTATTTTTCATGGCTTGCGGTGAGCACGATTTCTCGAATTGCTGAACTGAAAATTATGGAATAGAAATTAATTTTAAGTATTCTTTACAGATTTAGCTCGCCGCGCAGATAACTCTGAATTAGACCCGCTGGTGCCCTAAGACGATTTCGCTAGATTTTCAGAGCACTGTGCACCCAGTGCATTAACGCAAGTGACGGAAGGTTATCGAAAAGTTTCGTGAAAATGAAAATTCCAGTAATGATGATGATTTTCCCAAACGGTTCGTTTTCGACAGGTTTTTATTTGTTCTGTGACATTAGGATTAGCGATAATAATTCAAATCAAGGATACTACTAGGAAGTTTCCTTTAGAAAAAGTCGATGTCGAAGTAAAATTTGGAACTTCAGAGATAGCGTGATATCAGGAAGTGCGATTTCATTTCAACGCTTTTTTGTGAAAAGGGCGATACTTACAAATGTAAACATAAGGCTTTTTTCATACATGCGAATGAGGGCTTTGAAACGCAACAAATTAACCTAAAAATTTGGATTCTACGATATTGCTTTCTTAAACTACAGCAAAAAAATACAACGGGCGAAACTGAATTTTTGTTTGTTTACTTAAAGTTTCTCCCTCCACGTTCAATGCAAACAAACAGAGCGATACTTTTTTTGCTAGCAGTTTAGAGGCGAAACTGTTTTTCGTATTTTTTTAGGATTATCAAGCTGATACCAGCTATAAATAGTAACAATGATCGCTATTGAAAAAACCCGGATGAAATCGGTGGTGTAAAACGGTAGTTATTGTAAAAAACGTAAGGGCGATACTTCAATGCTGATAGGTGGGACCGAAAAAGTAAACAATCGCCAAAGGGGCGATACTATCATTTTGTCAATTTCAATAGCAAAAACAAATTTTAATTTAATAATTTCAAATACTTTATGAAGTTTTGGGTTTCGATCACTAAATTATGCAATCTAGGATGTAAAAAAACACAATAGTTCTGGAAATATTCACTGTTGATTTTCTTTGAATGGTGTCGCCCTTTTCAAGAAAAAATGTTGATTTCTTAGTTCTCAGTCGCGTTGGAAATTTGAGTAAAGTATAAACTTCAAATCGATTCAAAAAAAATTTCGATTTTTTTGGCTCAGTACAATATATAACCCCTTTAGGAAAATTCAGTTTTCCCACCATAATTTTAATATTTTATTAACAGAGCATTAACAATAATTCGTTGGTATGTCTATTTTATGGGCCATTTTTTCGCTTTCCCATTGATTTGGTTTGAGATTTCTAGCACTGATGTTGTCCTATGCTGATTTGAGCGATTCTCTGCCACTATCCCATGTAGTATGTGTTATCAAAACATCGCGAAGCATCAAGTTCTAAATGTTCTCAAACGATATAATATCCGAAGAGAGTGATAAGAGTTATAAGAAATGTCTCATCACACTGTTAGGTGGATTAAACACGTTTTTTCTTCTACTTTTATTGCCGCACTACGCGGGTGCTATAAAGGGAGACTGTAGAAGTAGTAGACTGTAGTCAATCATCAGTTTGAAATTATACGTTAGAACGGTAACCGTCGTGTGCATATTTATCCGAACGCGCTCCATCGATAAATTGAACTTTTCGGTCGTTTTTTTGTAGCTCGCAAATCCATATGGTCCTTCGAACCGGATTGCGAAGGATTTTGCAAAGACTCGCAGTTTCGGTAAATTGTTCGCTCGCTTCTCAGTTACGTACTTTCGTGATTCTGCCAACCGGTGGCACAGTGAGTAAAAAGTGATTGAAATTTTATCGACAATGGAGAAACTAATTCGCGAACGAAAATCCCTTGAGCCGCGACTTAAGCGCGTACATGACACGTGGTGAAAATCCAGCCAGAAGCGGCTGAGAAAATAGACGTGCAATAGGAACTCGATACGCTCAATGACATTTGGGCTGCGTATTGTTCAGTGCATAAAAGAATTGTAGATGCTTGTACGAATGATGAAACGTACGAAGAGGCCATTGAATGCCAGTGTAGATTCGAAGGAGCTTATGTCCGGTTAAAAAACCGACTGTTAAAATTGCTTAAAGTGATAAAATTGGCTGATAATAATCGTGAGAAGCGGCCGCCGTCCCAGAATGACGTGATCACGCAACTTGCCCAGCAGCAAGCCGAGCTTCTAAATATGATGTCCACACGTATGGTTCTTGCTACCAGCAGCACAGCTGCACCACCAGAAGCTGCCATCGCTCCCACTCCCTTGTCGGACCTGAAGCTGCCCCCGATGACCTTGCCTGTGTTCAGTGGTAACTATCTCGAGTGGCAGTCATTCATTGATCTTTTCAACAGCATGGTTCATCAAAACCCATCGCTGAAAGATAGCCAGAAACTATACTTCCTGAAAACAAATCTTTCTGGTGAAGCTGCATCCCTAAATTCACACTTGAAAATCGAGGATGTAAATTACAGTCCCGCCTTACAAAAACTTGAATCGCGCTACGACAAGCCACTCGAGATCGCTCACAAGCATATTGAACATTTTCTAAGCCAGCCAGCCCTGACATCATCGTCTGCTGATAGCTTACATTCACTGCATGACATCTCAGACGAAGTCGTTAGAGCCCTCCAAGCCATGCAACGAGAGGATCGGGACACATTTATTTATCCTTATTGAGAAGTTGGATCGGGAAACCAAACAGCTATGGTACCAACGAGTTGCTGATATGCAAGAAGCGAACATCACGCTGCAGTGTTTCCTCCACTTCATAGATTCTCGCAGTTTTGCCTTACAATCGGCGCAGCCCCCCAAACATGAAGCCGTTGCTGCCCAAAAACCTCCTGTGAAACCATCGTACAGAGGAGCAACTGCATTCATCGCCACAAATACACCGCCAGTATGCAACGTTTGTGCAAAATCGCCACATCCACTTTATCAATGTGGCAAATTCATTCACATGAACCCCGAGGAAAGGCTGTCAACGGTCAGCAGACAAAGGCTGTGCAAAAATTGCTTGAAGCAGCATCTTGGAGAAGTATGAAGATCGGGAAATTGTAGAAAATGTGGCCTACTGCACCACACGCTTCTGCATGATCCCACCGCTAATCTCGACGCGTCAAATGTTCTTCTCGCGACCGCAGCCATTCATGTGTTGGACGAATATGGACAACCGCATGCATGTCGCGCAGTTCTGGATTCCGCATCACAAGTAAGTTTCATTAGTAAGAGCTTCTGCGACGAACTTGGCCTGGATCTAATGGAAGCAGACATGGATCTGGAGGGAATTTCATCCATGCCTGCACATGCCGACAAATGTACACAAATCGTTATTAGGCAATCCATCAGACGTTTGTTTGACAATTCAGCGGTGGGTTCTGTCAACAAGTGTACTCCTGCGAACAGAAAAACTCGTCCAACAAACAACTTTGTTAGTCCGATTGGTTTGATGTTCGATCGAATCAAAGATATTGTCGGACATCGCACCCCTCGGAGTAACGTCAGAATAAGTAAAGAAGAAATAATCAGCTGATCAGTAACGTCTCATGGATTACCTAATAGCATCTCGATGCACGGATTACCGCACTGCCGTCCCGTGTATGGTGTTGGAAGAAATGCCAGCGAAACCAGCCGATATTGACCAATGGTCCATACCTGATTCAATTGAGCTAGCTGATCCACTTTTTAACCGCCCCGGTAAGATTAGTGTTTTGCTCGGTATCGAACTTTTCTTCCAGTTACTCGAGCCAGGAAAAATCAATCTCAGCACAGATGATAGCTTACCTACCTTACAAAACACCAAATTAGGGTGGGTGGTAGCCGGTCGCTATCGAAACAGCGCTCCGCTATCGAACATGAAGGTGTCGACGTGCTTGTTGGCTTCCTCTGATGATGGTCTTTGCCAACAGCTGCGAAAATTTTGGGAAATAGAAGAGTACGCTGTACCTAAAATTCACATCAGTGAGGAGGAAAAGCGCTGCGAGGAGCACTTCTCAATGCATACGGTTAGAAATAACAGTGGAAAATTTACCGTTCGTTTGCCATTTTTGCACCCACCGAGTCAACTTGGCGATTCGAGACAGACGGCTGTTAGACGTCTGGAACACATGGAAAGGAAACTGCACCGGAATCCACTCCTCAAGCAAGAGTACCATGCATTCCTCCGCGAGTATCTCGAGCTTGGGCACATGACTATTTCGGAAAGTCCCACAGAGGCCGTCTACTTACCCCACCACTGTGTGATAAAGGAAGCCAGCTCAACGACGAAATGCTGCGTTGTATTTGATGCTTCTGCGAAAACCACAAGCGGAAAATCTCTTAACGATATTCTCATGGCTGGTCCAGTCTTGCAAGATTCGCTAGTGAACATTCTTCTACGCTTTCGAATTCCTGCTATTGTAATTACCGGCGATATCAAGCAAATGTATCGAATGATTTTGTGGCGATTGTCAAGCGATGAGCCGGTGAAGGAATATCGGCTAAATACTGTAACCTACGGAACTAAAAGTGCTTCCTATTTGGCCATAAAATGCGTGCAGCAGTTGTTGGAGTCCCACAGACTGATGTATACGGAGGCAGTGGAAAAAGCGGAACGGGGCACATATGTGGACGACATTTTAACAGGTGCTGATTCAGAGGAGGAAGCCATTCTACTTCGCCAGCAGCTCTCAACAATTTTAGCTTCTGGTGGTTTTCACCTCCGAAAGTGGGCGTCAAATAGTGTAGAAGTTCTCAGCGCGATCCCGGTTGCTGATCGGGAAATAAACACAACTATAGAGCTGAACAACACCCGCACCATCAAGGCCCTCGGCATCTACTGGCAGCCGTGTAGCGACGAGTTCCTGTTCTCTAACATACCGAATCAGATCATTCAGCCCACGAAGCGGACCATGCTTTCGCAAATCGCCAGTATCTTTGACCCATTAGGGCTTCTGGCGCCAATGGTCGCCCCCCCCCCCCCCCCCCCCCCGTGAGTTAGTTCAAGTTTGGTTGACATTCGTGCAAAGCCTTTCCGATCTTAGTTCCTTACAGGTACCCCGACGAGTGATCGGCACGCAAGCCGCCTCTCGAGTATATCTGCACGGCTTCAGTGATGCATCCGAGCGAGCCATGGGTGCGTGTGTCTACATTGGTGCGATAGACAACGACGGCAACACATCATCACATCTGCTGTGTGCGAAACCTAAATTGGCGCCCATTGGAAATGGACGAACAACACTACCTCGGTTGGAGCTGTGCGCCGCAGTGATCCTGTCCAGACTAATAGCGAATGTGAAGGAAGCCCTAACCATACCCTTTCATGAAATACGTGCGTACTCGGACTCAACGGTGGCGCTGGCGTGGATCGCGGGTGGTGCTTCAAGGTTGAAAACGTTCGTCGGAAATCGTGTGGAAGAAATAACTACGCATCTTCCTGCAGTAAACTGGAATCATATCGACACCCATAGCAACCCCACCGATCTGATCTCTCGGGGTACTCTACCAGAGCAAACCATCAACAGCGCTCTCTGGTGGCATGGCCCGTACTGGAATGCTTGCCCAAACATAGATAATTCCACGCCCACGGCCGCTCTTGACGATAAGCAACAACGACAGGTAGAAAGGGAACAGCGTTCTGCAGCAGTAGCGTATCTGGTGGTTTACGAAAACGACTTTCTCGACGGGATGCTGGCCAGATATTACCCCAAACTCCAACATCTTTTGCGTATTACTGCCTGGATGATTCGCTTTCGACATCGCGAATATCGAGCCGCCAGGTTAACAGCATACGAAATCGACAACGCTATGCAACTCTATGTGAAACACGCTCAGAGGTTGCATTTCGCGAAGGAAATCAGTCAACTAGAGAAGCATCATGAGGTACATCACACCAGTCCACTTCGACAGCTGAAACCATTCCTGGATGAAGCACATCTCAGGGTGGGCGGTAGGTTACAGCTGTCAGATCTCAGCTACGACACGAATCATCCAATCTTGCTGCCCCACCGCTCAATTCTCACTGCGCTCGTTCTCCACCACGAGCATAACCAGTCATTGCGGCCCACAATCGCTGTTGGCAGCTGTACGAAAGCGTTTTTGGATTATTAGCGGTACCAGCGCCGCTCGCAAGACTTGCCGATCCTGCGTCGAGTGTGTACGAGCGAAGCCAGTACCAATTCATCAGCTGATGGGCCAGCTACCAGCAGACCGCCTGAAGCCAGTTCCTCCTTTCTCCATCACCGGTGTGAACTACGCTGGGCCAATCAATGTTGTCAGTCGTCGAACGCGTGGTGCTGTGGCTACAAAGGGCTATATCGCACTATTCGTCTGCTTCTCAACTCGAGCGGTACATCTAGAAGCAGTTTCGGATCTCACTACGTCCGCATTCATTGCGGCGTTCACTCGCTTCAGCTGCCGATATGGACTGCCGAACAAGATGTACTCTGACAACGCCACTAATCTTCGGGGTGCAGCTAGAACACTTCGTGAGTTATACCAGCAGATTCATTTAATCGAACATGAGAACCAAATAGCAGATTATTTTGCGAACGAAGGCATTGAGTGGTCATTTATTCCCGCTTGTTCTCCCCACCACGGTGGACTGTGGGAAGCAGGGGTAAAGGTGGCGAAGAGCTTGCTAAACAAGCTAGAAGGTGATTCTCGTTTCACGTTCGAAGAGTTAAGTACGGTTCTCTCGCAAGTAGCAGCTTGTATGAGCTCTCGTCCTATCACCCCATTGTCGAATGATCTTAACGAACCACAACCTTTCACGCAAGCGCACTTTCTCATCGGTCGGACCTTGAATGCTGTTCCAGAGATCAACCAGCTGGAACGACAGATCGGATCTTTGAACAGGTGGCAAAATGTACAACGACTCACCCAGGAGTTCAGAGTTCGGTGGCAGAATGAGTACGTTCTATTGCTTCAACGTATGGTAAAATGGCAGCATACTACACCGAATGTTACTGTCGGTGACAGTGGCGTAGCCAGGGGAGGGGGGGGGGTTGGGGGTTAAACCCCCCCCCCCAAACCAAAATTAATTGGATTGAAAAAAAAAGATACTAACGAATTTAATTTAATATTCCACAAAATATTTTTGGAAAAATATTCTCTGATCACTACATTGAGAACTGTGTTTAAAGCGTCACTTTTAAACTTTTGGAAAATTGTGGGAAGGGGATCTTGTAACTTATCTCTTAGCCAAAATCCCATAGTTGTCAAATTACTTCAATGTAAAATAAAATAACTGTCTGAATTATTATGAGCTAATTTTTGGAAAGATGCTTCAAAATATAGATTAGAGACAATTTTTCGAATGGGAATCTAAATTTGAATAGGTTGATTGCATATAAAACATAAGCTTGTTCACCGAAAACTTGCATACATTTCAACATTTGCTGAAAATGTATTTTTTTAGATTGTGTAGAGTTTAGACAACAATTCAATATGGTTAACAACAAGAATAACATTTCAGAAATTAGTTGAAACCTGGTGTAATTTTGTCTCTAGCAGGTCAGGATCGGTTTTATGAGCATTGGATTTTTGTTGTATTATCAACTATATGAATAGCCTCTTAGCAGGATGCAATGAATGGCGTACTAAAATTTTGTGTGCTACGTACTGCAAGTTGTGAGGTTGACTAATGAAGAAAAGTAAAATTAATGCTCGATAAATTTTTAACGGTCACGATCACATTCATTCGAAACTGCCAAATTTCGATATTAAGTAACATTGAAGGATTTCAAAACGTAAAACTGTTCATGTGCTGATAGAATAATTTTGACGGTTAATCCTCCTAGAAGTAATTATAGAGAAGAATTACTCTTCAAGCAAATTTGGGTCGAGACTTAATGTCTCCAGCAAAGTTTTCGAAAGTGCTATTTCAAACAACTTTGTCAAAGACATAAATATCCCACATATTCAGAGTATCGAAATATAGTAGTAGAAAACCTTGTAGTTGTAAACAAGCTATTCTGAAATTACTGTATTTGATAAATCTCTTCTGCGGTAATTAAATAATAAATTCACATTGTGTTCAAGGTGCCTTTGAAGCTTACAAAAAAAATAAGGGAACTGGATTTAAAACAAATAATTCCCAGATATTAAAAGGACTCAAAAACACAAAGAGTGATTCCATTTTCAGGAGCTAGCATCAATTCGGCGCTAGCTTAGTCCGCCCACCAAGTTAGTGTCGGATTCTGATGAGATGAAGTGAAACGCAAGTTTCAGTTCCATCCATCCATAATTTAGTTATAGGTTTTGTGTTCTCAACTCGCAATGATTGTTTCAAACAATTTTATCCGCAGCGCAGAAAAAAATAGTTTTCACCTAAATTTTTCTTCACTAAGGAGAAATATAACATGCCCAGTCCATTTAAATCCCTATATGTTGAATTCATGTAGCCTTCATATTTTCAACAAAATTGTTTGAAATGACATTATCAAAAACTTTGCTGAAAGCACCATGTCTCTTGATATTTTTGAAAAATTAATTCACCATAATTACCTCTATGAGAATTAATCACTAAAATTTCTATATCAAAGCAGGCGCTGTTTTATGTTGATAACTTCCCGAAGTTGTCAAACCTTCAAAGTCAAGGATTATTATATTAGGTGATCTTGAACGTTGAAAATTTTTTAGATCATTTATCCCACTTTAAAAGATCGCAATTTTTGACTTCATTGACATTTTATACAAGAAAGTATTCTATAGAGGTTTAAAAACTGTTCCATGTTGATCCTTCTTGTTTGTAGACTGGAATGACGTCTGTTAGACTTATGTTTTTGAGTTTTCAATAATTTATCAAACTCATATTAAATTTTAAGATTTTTTCAAAAAAATTACCATTTTCATCAAAACCCCCTTCAAACCAAATTTCTGGCTACGCCACTGGTCGGTGAGTTTGTTCTGCTGATTGCCGATAATGAAAAGGCCAAGCAGTGGCCGATAGGTCGTGTCGTAGACACCTTTCCTGGCCCTGATGGACGCATTCGAGTAGTGGCCGTTATAACTACCAACGGTATTTCACGGCGTGATGTCAGGAGAATTCGGAGAATCCCATTAGAAGATGATGAGTACGTACCAGGACGGAACGGAGCAGAAATTCCTCGCAGTAATTTGGTGGGCGGTTTATGTTACGGCGGAAGTAAATCTAAACGCCGTTCACGAAAATCAGCTTGACCTACAGTCGTCCTTGCAAACTTTATTTCGCTCGATTCGAGTAAACAACCATTGTATCTCAATTTGCATTGTTTTTTTCTTCTACTTTGATTGCCGCACTAAGCGGGTGCTATGAAGGGAGACTGTAGAAGGCAGTCAGTTATCAGTTTGAAATTATACGTTAGAACGGTAACCGTCGTGTGCATATTTATCCGAACGCGCTCTATCGATGAATTGAAAATTTTCGGCTGTAGCTGTAGCTCGCAAATCCACATCCTTTTTAGAAAACATGCAAATATTTTGTTGCATCGTAGAAGTTCTGGACTGGGTTGGATCCACATGATCTTAGTCCTAACGTTGTCATATTTAATGCCATATTGTATTGTGCAAGCAAGCTTTCTTTCTCGGCAAAGTTTCTGAACGTAATCAGTGCACAATTACGCGCATGATGAAACTGTATATTGAACACCTCCCCGAGGTTAAGTTGCCTTTTCATCTTTAGTTACTTTTCCATATCGAGCACTGCTTGTTTTAAATCAATCGCCTTGGTTGTGACCCGTAGTTGAAGTACCTTTTTATTCTGTTGTATACTAATGTCAACGTCGCAGTAGGGAAGCAACGAGACATTTCTGGTTCTGCAATGTATAAGCAACAAAGCGACGTCGGTCAAATTTATTTGTTTGCGTCGCTGCCTGAAATTAATATTAGTTTCTTTTGCTATGGAAATGGTAAACTGATTCACTGATGTTGTGGTAAGTTTCGAAATATCAACGACTTCTATGAATAAAAATTGATGTTAAGATTAAATCGTATCGATATGAATTAAATAAAGTTATAACTGTGAGTGCGCTAAATATTTGTCTGTACCATCATTTGTAGTTATTTATTTCAACAGACGAAACCCCTGGTGCGGAATTGCGCATAAATATTAGAATTTTGAGTGGTATGTATATTTTGCTATGGTGTAACCCATGAGTTTTTACGTCCCTTTTTTGGCATTTTTATACAGTAAACAAGACAAAATTTTCTCGCGCTGCAGAATTAATTCTTTTTCTATTATCAAAAGCTTTTTTCTTTAACAAACTCTAGCATTCGAATAAACAGCCGATTTTTAGTCTGCGTTATGCGTTTTTCTTTAGGAGTATAACTCTAATCTTGACAAGTAAATTCTACTCACGAATATGTAGAAAGGTGCAGCATGTTTACGTACCTGAAAAGAAGGAAAAGAAAATTCATGTTAGTACAAAATGTCGTGACACTTTGCTCAAATATGCTGTAAAAAATAAATGTAAAGTTGTTGTTTCTCGATCATAGAGAAACCTTGAGGAAATTATGTTTACCTTCGTCAGTAATGTAGATTCAGCGTTTTTTCGAGACTTACATATTTGAAGGGTCATGACCCCTCGTCTGGCAGCTCCTTATTTTTGTTATTATAAACGTTTTAATCTAAGGCTCCCACTCTTCTTAACCTCCTTTTCGGGTTAGAAAAATCTCTAACCCTACGTGCGGGGTTTGGAATCGAGTTCAGGTAAGCTACTTAAGAGACAATCGGATTGCCAAATACAATGTGTCTGCGGTACAATAGGTGCTCTCATCTTATGTCCGATCCCCAGCTGTGAAAGATTCTTAGTAGTCAGTAGGGTGAATGCATTAGCTCAACATTTATCCTAAACCCACACTAAGTTTATTTTTTATTTTTGCTGTGATCTCATCAACAAATCAGAATCTTTTGTGTTTACGTCTCCAGTTGTTTTTTTGCGAACACAAGTAATATTCAGTTATGGATTTAGCGTCTATATGTGTACCCGACCAGAAGGAAATAACACTATTATAACTCATGCTGATATTTTGTTACGAAAAATTTCCTATCAAATTTTGTTATAAAGTAGAATCCGTTAGGTGTTAAAATAACAAAAATTCTAACAAAAAATTCTCTACTGATATCAAATTTATAACAAACGTTGATAGCAAAATAACACGATCATAACAACTTGAGATAGCTTAAATGACCCCAACATAGCTTGTATTACTTATTGTATAATATCAACGATTTTAGCGTGCACGTCTAAAAATAGAATACGAGAAAAATAAAGCATACATTAAGGCGCTTTTTGCTTTGGAGCAAAAAGCTTCATGCAGCAAAAGCTTTTATAGCATTGCCAAATGATTGTTATTGTGAATATATGACGCAAATTATTATTTGTCGATATTGCCGCTTTGAACCTGGGTATTCTGAGTTTGATGGGGAAGTTTCCTGCATGAACCAACGACGTTGTTTTCGACTGATGTTTAATGTTAGCATAATATTCCACGGATCCGTCAAGGGCAAAACGATTATAGAGGCAGAAGACGTTTCCAGAACGCACACATTGAACTTTGACCAAACCTACGTGCTGTTTGTTTTCCTGGTGTCATACGCTTTGTTTTTATTCAGTTTTACTCACTAATACAGCTGCCTATATGACGATAGACTGAATAGCTTTATAATATCTTTTCAGATTAGGAAAGAGGGGCTATTTTTAGATTCCATATAGTGTGCTTTGTCGCTTGTCCTGTACGTTAATGTGTTTTACACGGTTTTTAAAAATATTGTTGATGCGACATGGTAACATTGAGCGGATATTTTACGTACATTATTTTACGGCGAATACGACAAATCTTATCCAGGATTCCTCGTAAATTCAAAGCAATATATGAGTTTTGAGGTTTCATTATTTTGTCTCTTTTTGGCATTTTTGATGTGGGAAAGACTAAACAAACCAGTACAATTATCTCGCATCTAATAAATTACTAGAAATGCAAAATCTTTCACAGAAGTTATATCTATCAACTGCGAATATAACAGATGTATGAGAAAATTCGAGAATTTGTTGATGTTTCTTTGATGAGACGGATTCTTGAATATTTCATGTTTTTTCTGTTTTTTTTTTCCAAATTTGATTAAATTTTAAGGAGGAAATTAACAATATTTTTGCATTAAAGTTTTTAGATATTTCAAGGATTATCTAAAACGCATTCAAATCACTTGTCAGTTCAACCATTAAATATTAAATTTATCTTACGGGGCATGAAGAGTTATAATACTCAAGTAAACTCAAACACTTTTTATGCGGAGGATAAAATACAAAAGTCGCGATAGTTTAATAATTCAAAAAACGCACAACCTAGAAACCCACAAACTGGATAAGGTTTGAGTGTTCATAAAAACCCGCATAAATTGGAGAAATCGCACTGAAAGTCCTATCAATATCCTCAAAATACGCTACGAAAATTTTGGAGATCAGAAAATATATATTTTGAGATCAGTATATATCAAATAGTTTTTGTGACCTGAAAATTCGTTTTCGCAATATGCAGTTTAGATTAGAGGAAAATTAATTATATACTCATTTGACTAAGCCATAAAAACTAGTTTTAAAATGCTTTTTGATTTCAATTCGCGTTTCTTCATTTCATGTGGACTGTTTCATACTACCTCCTACTCGACGTAATGTGTCAGACGAGTGTCTCAGAAAATAGGCAAGTGTCATCTCTTAATCCAACTGCAACCAAGTAAGTTCATCAAACACCTCACTGACAAGTTCTCCGACCACTTGCATATAAAACATGTCTATACTCAAAACGCGGAATTTTGAAAATCCAAATAAAAAAAATCAAAAACTTCGAAAATTCGCTTTAAAAAGTTGAATTTTGACGCATAAAAAGAGACTTCAGTGTATAAGCAAATAGACTGTCATTTGTGTAACCGTTAGCATTCAAAGATGATTGTGAAAGAATATATAATTTACTGTAACATCATCATCGTTGTATGCGTACATTAATATCATATTATTAATCCAATGATAGCACCAGAAGATATAATCTTGATATAAGTTTTCTTTCATTCCTGCTCGGTATATCATAAAGATAACACAGAGAGTAATAAATATCTACATGAGATACAAATTTGATAGCTTTCTGTTATGATGTTCTGATCGGGTAGCCAAAATCGGCTTCCAAATACTGATGAGACGATGTTGAAACGTTAATCCGTGAGTTGTAGGTATAGTGCCGGTCATACACAAAATGATTTAGATCCAATTTTCTCCATGACGAGTAATATAACAAAGTAATACTTAAGTGTGAGTTTTTTGTACATAAAAAGAAACACTTTATTTCCAAATTAAAATCCACTTGTCAATAAAATAGATTGGAATAATAGATAGTCCATATAAGGTTCCATACGAAAGCCAAATCGGAGCACTACAACTCGGTAAATTTTAACTAGTTTTACATATTTTTTCTCAATCTCAAGAAGACATGTTCTTCTATACAATACTTCTAACCTGATTTTAATGAGCCTTTAACTACACACTTAAAATAAATTACCACAAACAACAAGTAATTGAACAGAGTTCCCCTTTATTACACTTTTTGCAGATAAGCATTTGCGCGTTACAAACTACTCTTGAGTCTGTGGAAAATACAAAGATTCCCATGTCGAACAAAGTTTCGTTCGAAAAGAATAACATCACCGTCAACTCCTTACCAACGTCACTACCCTTTCCCTAACACACACGGGAAGCTGTAAATCAAAACACGTGTTATCTGTCCGGTTCCGGAACAACCGTTCCCCCTAACCCGAGACCACTTCAGTAAACTGCTTTTCTCATGACAGAACACCTCACCTATTGAGATGACTTTCTAATCCGATTGTCCGTAGAATGCTAACACTTTTGCTCCTCGAGACAAGATCCTTCATTAAAATATTATTCCGCTAAGCAAACCGCCTTCAGACCAACGCATACATGTAGACTGGTCTGATGCTCAATGTGATGATATCCCGAGAACAGTTGAGTAACAAAAATTATGCCATTGATTTGTTCAAATTGTTTGTTCAGAGCTAAGAGCTTTGAGCAGCGCCTGATCCCATCGGAATCAATTAATAATGCATAGCTAACACAAGTTACCCTTTCAAATTTTTGAGTGATTTCTTCGTAGCAACCTGAATCGAAGGTAAACCGTTTCTTTCGGCAGAACAACATATTACCTCAATTTTCTCGGGCAACGCAAACCTTTCAGCGCAACCTGTAGTCCAGAAGAGCTTCCAACTCTTTACGAGCATCATGCCTGATAGGATACAAGGTAGAAAACCCAAGCCGTCAGGCACATTACATATAATTCATTTTTAATCTCCTTCCGTACCCTGGACGCTACTGGGCAACCTAAGTAGATTGTAGGAGGTCGCACTGACTGATATCACAACGCATTCATCTCTACCAGCACCCACCCCTGGGGCTACCTGGCAGAACATTCCGAGCGAACGGACCGTTCCGAGAAACAAGGTCAAAAGAGCATTTCATCTACTTGAGAAAACTTGCCGACAAGACTGAACCCCTTTTATGAGCGCCTATCAAATGCAGACAGAACTACACGTGTCGGTTAAATTGTGAGGAAACTCATTTCGTCCCTCCACTTTACCGCAGACCGGGAAGGTTATGAAGATAAATCATATTAAAGTTTAATCATCATCTCTGCACGTATCCGCCCCGAGCTAGCACACAACTATTTCTGTTTAGCATAACTTCCTTTGTTAGGTAGGCGAAACGGGAGATAAGACGGGTGCTTCGGGAACATTTTCAGAATAGCACACATATCTGAAGGAGGATCCTTTTTGTTATAAAAGGTGAAATATACACTCAATTCGAGAAATCACGATGCAAACGTAAACCGGATTTTACCGGGTGGCTGGCTTTGTCGGGCTTTGAGTGTGATGGTTCGAGGAAGCAAACGGATTGCAACACTTATTTTTTTTTTATCTCACTTACTTTTTTTTAAGAGCAGCAATTTTCACATACTTGAGCTGGTGCTGTTGTACCATTGTGTACAGGAGAGCTTCATTGCAAACAGCAGCTTATCATCCTAATACATACGAACAAAAAAGTTACCGAGAACTTCTCTTCTGGAAGCTGGCCTCACTTAACAGTAATCCCTCTGCCTCTCCGACGCATCTAGCTGTTGATAAGCTGCTTTTCAAACATTGTCGAGGATTTGGAAGTACTTTCCAAAATATACTCTACACTCTAGCTGTTGCATATACCGGTATATTCGGTAGCGAGGGGTAATGATGGAGAAGCTTCACTTGCAATGCTGTTTCAATGAAAGGGTTGAAGCCCGGTGGGGTAGAACTTTCGTTTGTACTCGAGCAATTGTCAAATGGAAAAGTATTTGAACATATAAGCTTAACACAATAAAAAGCATAATCAAGATAATCAATAAAATTCTGACGAAAAATCCGTTAAGACTTCTGACGAAGTTGTACTTAAAATTTCGATGTAATATTTCTCAGTTTTTTATGTTATTGCTCTTTTCAAGGTCCTCTGATAGCGTCGAGCTCCTTTTTCGAAGGTGGAGTTCTCTTGTAACAATAAAGCTCCCGGTGCAGACAGAATTAAATTCAACTTGTTGAAGAATGTGCCAGACACTGCCAAGAGACGCTTGTCAAATTCATTTAATAAGTTCCTTGATGGTATTATTATTCCCTATAAATGCAGGCAAGTGAAGGTTATCGCCATCCAAAAACCAGAAAAATCAGCCTCCGGTCACAACGCGTATCGACCGATTGAAATGCCGCGCTGTATTCGAAAGTTGTTGGAGATACTGTTTCGCCTCGACAATTGAGTTGAAGTGAATGGCTTACTGTTAGACACACAATTTGTTTTCCGCGAAGGCAAAGGGACGAATGATTGCCTTGCGGTGCTCTCAACAGAAATTCGAATGGCCTATGCTAGCAACAAGCAGGTAGCATCAGTTTTCTTGGCAGTTTTGATTCAGTTTCCGTCGGCATTCTTGCTGAGAAGCTGCACCAAGAACTTTTTGCTAAGCCTGCTATCTGAAAAACAAATGCATTTTTGGCATGGTGATCTATCGACATCACGAATTATCTACATGGATCTTCCTCAGGGCTCATATCTATGCTCCTTACTCTACGATTTTTACGTGAATGGCATTGACGAATGTTTTGTCAATTCCTGCACGTCAGGGCTGCATGCAGATGACGGTCTGGTCTCTATTACAGGTTCCAAAGCTATCGATTTGCAAGGACCATCAAGGTATCTGAACAATTTGTCTGTTTTGGCTTTCCGACTGGGTATCGAATTCTTCATGGAGAAAACTGAGCTAGTCGCATTTTCAAGGAAGCGTGAGTCAGCGCAACTACAGCTTCAACTAATGGTCCAAACTATTGCTTAGTTTCCAACATTCAAATATTATTGATACTTTGCCCACCGATCATTACTTTACTGTCTCAGATAACCTCTTTTCGGGGGGAAATTTGGGCACCCCTACTTGCTTTGTCTGTAAGATCGTTTAAGATTACCTTAGTTTGGCTGCCCTCGCATTGCTCCATCCAAGGTAATGAATAAGCGGACTCTTTAGCTAAGACGGAAGCTTTAGAAAGTGACATCCACGATTTTTTCAATATCTCGTCAGAGGACGCTAGAAAGTTAACAGGCGACTTGAAGCAATGTTGAGTCAGGACGATACTTACATTCTATTATTCCAAATGTATCAACGAAACCTTGGATTAGAGGAATGAATATGGGTTGGGATTTCATTCGCGTGATGTTTCGGCTCCTGTCCAACCACTACACGTTAGACGCTCTTCTTCGACGTATTGAGTGTCTGCGCATGAGGCATCGATATCGAGTATATTTTCCGGGCATGCGCCGAGGTCCGCCAGATCTCAGCTATTGGATTCCCTTCCGGCCAGAGGAATATTAACCAATGTCCCGACTCGGGATGAATTGGCAAGCCACGATCTCCTCTATATATCCCCCATACACATCTTCCTAAAAACCATCAATATACAGATTTACTGTTGTTTCTTATCATTCCCAGAAGTACATGCGGCTACAAGTCGACACGAGACATCTCTGCCATATGAGGTAACAAATGCCGGACATACATCACGAACATCACACGCACAACTCGATGTGTTGCCGATCCGCATCTGAACCGCACTACGAGGTCGTCTGGAGGAACCCTTATTGGCTTGAGGAGGACCACCCAGCGTTTCAGTCCATCACGTCACTGGATAAAGGTCGCCCGAGTCTGTAGGCGATATCGTTGATCTACCTCATCGGTACTGAATACAACGATGACGTCGACGAGGATGCCGGTTGAGAGCGAAATTATCATGTACAGCTGGGTTGTCTACGAAGTAGCTTTTGATGAGCATCAGAGCTGGTTGGCCAAAGCTGCTGACGACCAATCGGTTAGTTGTGCTGCTTTCGTACAACGGACCCACCGCACGACGTGAGACGCTTACTACAGCCATTAAGTATATCACTTCACCAGACGCGGTCTACTACGGATGACTACAAATCTTCTGAACGCCGCGAGAAATGCGTGGTTGCGAGGCAGATAAAGATACCAACAGAATACTTAACGGGAACGTAACGGTGAACGGGCTAGCGAATATAGAACGGCCCGCAGAGATCTACGCCTACTTTCAGAAACACGGATGCGGGATTTGCTCCGACGGAGGGCAGATCACACCACGTACCTTTTTTTTTTTGCTCTGAGGGCATTGCACACACTGGTGAACAAAGTCCCAAATTCGGGTAGTCCAGAACTTCTCCTTGGCCGACAGTATTAACAACTGCTGATCGGCATTCGTTCGGCGATTCTCGGACCGATAGGTCGATCTTTTCAGTCAGTACTAAACCGCTGTCAAGCTTATCTTGCGCATTCTTCGACTCGTCGAGGTTTCAGCATTTTTCCTTCTTTTGTGTATTTGCACGTTTACCGTTACTTTACCAGTAGATTAGTGAAGCAGCAGCGTTTGGATACTGTTACATATACAAGTTAAGTGATGATATTAAGTTTCCAATTCTTGTCTGTAATACCAGCCTACAGTAGGCAATAGGCCCGTAAACTCGCTTCCACGACTGAAATTGAGCCCATGCTTCGCATTTGGCCATTCGTAAACTTTTTTCCGCACCAAAGACAAGAAATGTTTGAATCTATTAAAGATCTGTCGAGTTCTGACGTAGCGATATTCAGCTGTGACAAAAATATCCAAAATTCGTCCTGATAAGCTTCAAGTGGTGGT
Organism: Topomyia yanbarensis; assembly: GCF_030247195.1. NCBI lineage: Eukaryota > Metazoa > Arthropoda > Insecta > Diptera > Culicidae > Topomyia > Topomyia yanbarensis. The sequence goes on along the minus strand of NC_080671.1, from coordinate 392,519,826 downwards.
AAATAGTTTGAAGCAAGAAAATGATATTGCCGAATACGGGTCTTTTGCGAAGGAGAACAGTGTATATGTACCAGCTAATCGGGTTGAAATATACGGGGTCGTTTCCGATTCAAGTTCGAATTGCGCGGATCTGCTGACACATGAGTTGGCTATTTTGAAGATCCCATGCGTCAGCCAGTAAAAATACTGAACTGCAAACGTTTGCATTTAGCATCACTCGCAGCTGGCAGAAGGAAACATACGTCAACTCAGACTCTTATCGGGTGACTTTCGTCGGGCCTTTTCTACCCTGTTCTTCTACAAAGTTCGCAAGTCTGTTCGCCTTTGTACCGCGGGTCATAAACAGCATTAATTGCAAACAACTGGGACATACAGCCTCCCATTGTAGCAATAATCCACAAATCCACATGATCTTCCGACATGTACCGCGTACAAACAATGCGAGGAAAACCTTAAGCGTTCCCTTCAGGGACGCTCTAAGCGATTTTTTGCAGAAATGTTATGCGACCGGTTTCTATGAACGTCTATACTAACTTGTCTACTGACGAAGGCGACTGTGGAGAACTCCAGGGGGAAACATCTTCTACTGTGTCTAGGAGCAATAGAAAAAAGAGGAACATTTTCTCTCCTAATCTTCAATGGTAAGGGCAAAAGGTGTCTCTACAGGGCCCTCTAAAACCAACTACTCGAGGAAGTACTGGCGCAAAACCGCAGCAAGTAACCGGAGCTCAGAAAAGAAGTTCCCAACACTTGTTGGGACATAAAATGCCCTAAGGGTTCCCTTATCCTAGACAGAGCAAGAAACCAGCGCTGGCTTAATAAAATTCTCCGATATTATGGACCGTATGTTCATCGAATGAAGTCACGGATTCGATTACTGTTCTACAGTGGAATTGCAGAAGCATTATTCCAAAAATCGACTCATTTAAAATTTTGGCTTACTTCATAATTAGATATCAGCTTTCACGATTTCAATATTATTCGTTTGGATCAAGAAGACTCTTACGGAGGAGTACATTTGGGAATCAAAAGTGCTATTTCGCTTCCACCTACATTCCTCCTAGAGCCTCAGTGGGCTATCGACGGCTTGGCGCTATTGCGGAACTGCTTCCCGCGCCGAAGCTAGTTTTATGTGATTTCAACTCTCGCGGTATGTCATAGGGTTACCTTCATAATGATAATCGATCAACCTCACTACACGACCTTTGCGAGAACTTCTATATGATCATTTTGAACATGGATGAACTGACACGGATTCCTGCCTCTCCAGCGCGTCTAAGTGCCTTAGACGTGTCCCTCTGCTCGACATCGCTGCGGTTAGATTGCATGTGGAAGGTAATCGCTGATCCCCACGACTATCTGCCAATCGTTATTATTATTGCTAACGGTTCAGGATCACCGAATACAATCAATGTATAACAGCACACAAAATATTGATTGGGAGAACTATGCGTCCGCGATATCTTGCAGAATGGAGTCCAAACAAGAGCTTTTTCCGGAGGAAGAGTACGGTTTCCTGGCTGGCTTGATTCTTGACACCGCGATGCAAGCTCAACGTGTGCCAGACGCGAACTCTCGCGGACGACCTCCCAACCCATGGTCAGGCAAAGAGTGCTTGGACGTGTACGCGGAGAAGGCCGCTGCGTATAAGACCATCCAGAATAAAGGGTTACCCGCTGGTTATCGACAGTATGCGACGGTAGGCACGCGAATGAAGAGTTTGATTAAAGCAAAGAAACGGAGTTACTGGCGCCGGTTCGTTGACAAACTAATGAGAGAAACATCGATGAGCAATCTTTGGGGCACGGTCTGGCGTATGCGAAACCGAAACAGTACCAACGAAAGTGTTTAATGTTAAAACCGTTGGATATTCGAAATTCACCAAGAAGGTTTGTCCGCCCCGGCAGCGAAAATCTATCGCGCAGCGTCCCCTTACGATAACGCGAACGAAACACCTTTTTTGATGTAGGGTTAGACAGAATCAAATTTAACTTGTTAAAAATCTGCCAGACTCTGCGAAGAGATGCTTGTTGAAATTATTTAACAAGTTTCTTGATGGTAACTTTGTCCCCCACGACTGAAGGTTAGTGAAGGTCATCGTTAAACTTGGGAAAGCAGCCTCTTTTCGGAGGAAAATACGAAACCTCCTGCGTGCTTTATCTAAAAAATCTTTCCAGATTACTTTGCTGTAAGTTTCTTCTTCTTGCTGGCAATGAGAGGGCGGACTCTTTAGTTAAGGTGGTTGCTTTAGAAGGCGACATTTATGAAAGACCAATCTGCTTCAATGAATTTTTTAGTAATATTCATCAGCGGACTCTCGAAAATTGGCAAATTTTGTGAAGCGATAAGGAGCTAGCGACGAAATCTTGGTTCAAGAGAATGAGAGCGGGTCGTGATTTAATTCGTGTGATGTCCCTACTCATGTCAAACCATTACACGATGGATGTACATCTCCGACATACTGGGCTCGTGGATGGTAGTATCTGCACTTGTGGCGACGGATATCAGGATGTCAATGGGCATGCACCGAGTGTTGTGCTGACAGATCTCAACTTTTGGATTCCTTTCGGAACCGAAGAAGACCACTCAATGTTCCGATTCGGAGTGTACTGACACGCACACTGGGACCCAGTTGGTACTATGGAAGCCCGCGAAGCGCTACAGTCGCCACAAACGGCAAGTATACATCTTATCCGAACACTTCATGCGCTGATGTATTCTTCGCTTCCTGTAATTTGGACCATATGTCAACCATTTCTCTCGCCTACCACCACAGTCGACCAAGCGACCATCAGTCGTTCCGATACTGTTCGTGGGATCGTTGGAAGGATCTTCAAAAACGCTCAAAACGACAACATGGCTTCGCTCTCTGCTGAAGCTGATACGTCCTCCAACAACATCGAGTTTTACTACCAGAATGTTGGTGGTTTAAGTTCATCATCGGACAGCTATTCGTTTGCGACCACGACCTAGTGACAATTGAGGTTTTGTGGTAGTTTTATAGACACTTATAAAACTTAGATTGCACTTGTAGCATGCTATAAAACTTCAATTATTACTTGGGCGGGCTACTGCTATGACTTCATCGCTATGACAACCGTACAACCGTACTCAGTCTCGCCAGGTGTGTGGTTCAACATTCCATGTCGTCGTTTTCGTGCTCAAAATTAATGGCGCCTAAACCGTTAACTTTAGGAGTATATCTTTTTTTTCCTTTTTTTTATTTCGACTATGTTAGTCACATTTTCTTTTTTACATTTTAACGACATTCAATTCAAGCTAGAGATGACTGGGTAGGGAAAGTTATGGAAATTAGAGCCATAGCACTCAAGTGAGAGCCAGGATGTGAAGTAAACAGATCGAAAAACTAGAAGTGGCAGGGTCATTAGAACAGGCTTCATATCGTACGGGCTTAATCTTTGTCTTCTGCTAATGAGGGTCGAGCTTAGGCAGCATAACTACGAATCACCCGAGTTCACTAGCATGTGTCCTGGTATAGATAGACATGTCCATCTTTACCGTGAAAACCGACCTTGCTCTCACTTGAGTACTATGGCTCTAATTTTCACAACTTTCTCTACCCAGTAATCTCTAGATAATTGAATGTCGTTAAAAGTAAAAAATAGGAGTATAGTTTGTTCGGATAAGTTTTTGACTTTGTAATTGCGCATCTTCAAGAATATATTGTTCAGTGATTAGTTCACCTATAAGTGATATACGGAGTTTATTTCCAAAACTAATTAAGATAGAAACGTTGTGTCTTCAGCAAAGTTGTAGAAAATATTATTGCAAAGGAATTTGCTGAAGGCACCATATATCCAACTGTAATGGTTTTCGAGTTATGGAACATGTTATATTGAAGATCTCTTAAAACTACTTTTTCATGACAACTTTTTCAGTCATTCTTCTACGTTCTTAGAATCTTCCATAAAGTTGTTTTGTCGTGTGTGTCGAATCACATATTTTTGCGGAACACGGAGCAAAATAGCGTCATATCTGTTGTATTTGAGAAGATATTTCAAATTTTGCGATATTTTTAGAGAAACTTCCACCTCAAATAACCCGTTAAGGAGCAAAATGAAGTAAACAACATTATAAGATACTGAAAATACTAGCTTTTGACTTTCATATAGTTACTGACTTGGTTGTCGACATGATTCTCCCCGAGTGTTATATTCAAAACAAAATGCCATCGCAGGGGTACAAAACGAAACATTTGAGAGCACTGCGACAGGCAGCTCCATCTTTTCATGGCAAATTACATCCATGAAGATTTAATCCATAAAAAGGGTCAACGACATCCATGAACATCCAATTCATAAAATAGGGAACAAATCGAACATCAATAATTATCGGGGAATCTCGTGTTTATGTGCCGTATCAAAACTATTCGAGCTGGTTGTTTGCGATCTTTTTTTCCTTTCACTGTAAACACTACATTGCAGACAACCAGCACGGTTTATGCCTAAACGATCGACAATGAGCAACCGGCTCTCGCTCACAACTTATGTACTCGATGGATTCACTTGAAAATCGATGCTATTGTTCATGGATCTATCTGCGGCCATTGACAAAATCAACCATGACAACTCCTGCGCTGGTTTCGCTCCTACCTCGATAGACGGCATCTTCAAATAAGCACTACGGACTGTCTATTCTCGCTACATCCAGCACCCCACAAGGAAGCCATCTCGGTTCAGTAATATTCGTCCTCTACTTTAATGACGTCAATATCAAATTACAAGAACCTCGTTTTTCTTTTGCCGACGACATGAAATTTGTTCTACAAATACTGGATAAAATCGGTGCCGAGTTTCTTCAAAGTACGCTAGAGAATGGTGTGATCTAAACAGAATAGTTTTAAATCCGAGTGAATGCCCAATCGTTTTGTCCACGCGGAAAAGCGCTTTGCACTCCGACATCTTCCTTGGCAAAAACAGATTTCAGTTGCCGAGCTACGAAAGCTGTTGTCCATTAATATAGGCATCCGGAGGAACTGCTCTCGAGCCCTGTTCGTCTCAGATGTACTATCTGCCAGGATAGATTGCTCTACAATCTTCGGACGCCTGGATCTTCAAGCCCGTGTTTTAACTCTACGCAATAAGTCTCTTCTGCGATTACCGTTCAGGAGAACCAGCTATGGTCGCCAGAGCACTGTTACCGGACTTCAGCGTATTTGTAACAGTGACGACGGCTTTTGATTACAACCTGTCCAGGAATTCGATTAAAGCTAAAATGTTTTCTATCCTGAAATGTAATTAGTTTAAGCAACCACCATTGGAGCCAAGGGGTCTGTTGGTGAAGATACAACAAAATTACAAATAAACCCGTTCCAGAGTGATGGCATTGACTTGGCTGGTCTGATCTACGAGATAACGTCTCTCAGAAATAAAAGATCGTCTTCCTTCAAAGACTACCAAAGCCAAACATTTGGATCTGTTCTCAGATCTGACTACCGCGCCGGCACAAACTTGCGCATATCTACTGCCAAAATGCCACGAACTTCGTTGGAGCACGCCGAGAACTAGAAGAACCCAGGAAACTTTTTCGAGTCCAAAGCCACCAAGGTGCAGTAGCAAACGAATACGCAGATGACGGAATTCAGTTCCACTTCTTACCACCTCTTCCACCCATATTCGGCGGAATTTGGGAAGCCTGTGTAAAGTTCGTAAATACTCTGCAGCACAAAATTCCGGACAATCCATCCGACGAGCTTGCTCCGATATTTCATAATTGGTCGTCTGCTGAATGTCGTACGAGATTCAGATTGGCGCCATAGTACATAATAAGAGTCATGTTTTAGTTCCGCCTGTGACCGCCAACGCTAACTTTGCAACGGAGAGAGATAGAAATTAGGTGTCTTCCACAAAGTTGTAGAACATTTTGTAGTAAAATATAGTAGTATGATGTTCTATCTCTTTGGAGTTCGCGCTCTTTAAAGTTCGCGCTCTTTAGAGTTCACGCTCTTTAGAGTTCGCGCTCTTTAGAGTTCGCGCTCTTTAGAGTTCGCGCTCTTTAGAGTTCGCGCTCTTTAGAGCGCGCTCTTTAGAGTTCACGCTCTTTAGAGTTCGCGATCTTTAGAGTTCGCGCTCTTTATAGTTCGCGATCTTTAGAGTTCGCGTTCTTTAGAGTTCGCACTCTTTAGAGTTCACGCTCTTTAGAGTTCGCGCTCTTTAGGGTTCACGCTCTTTAGAGTTCGCGCTCTTTAGAGCTCGCGCTCTTTAGAGTTCGCGCTCTTTAGAGGAGATTCGAGTGTGTATCTTCGTCGCGAGTGGTTGACTCTTGTAGAGCTCCCTTCGAGTCGGTTAATTTTTATCATTTTCGTCGCAGTTTACTGCCTCCCGGTTATCGAAAGTGTCAATAAGGGTGCAATTCAACGATTATAGAAAGTAAAGTGGCTTATAAAAAGCATTTTCGGCATATTTTTGAATGATGCGAGTGGTGACAGTTTGTAAAAATCGAATTCCGGCAAATGAAAAAATATTTTTACCTCGCATTACGGGCCGTCGATTCCCGATGCAAGGGCAATAAAAGTGCACATCTAGGAACACAGTGTAAATTCTAAAAATAGTGAAAAATAGCTTTTCAGAGAAAAAAAAAATAATCCGAAAAGTGAAAAAATACGGCAATAAGAAAAATTAGAATATTCAAATAATTGGCGTTTCACCAGTGACTAGCGACTACCAGGTGTCGCCCCAAAATTCTTCACCCGAAAAATATTTTATTGAAGGTTTTGATTCTTTTATATTCGGGATTGCAGATTTTTTGTCGTATGTAAATTTTGGGTGTTCGTTGGTGTGATGGCACTGTAAGGGAACACGTATCTGCCGGTCGGCAAACTTTTCTTTGGACTGAGCAAACTAACTTCTATGTTTCTTTAGGGTTTGTTTTACCAACTGGGGAACTGATCCAAAGACTTGATCCAAAGTTTATGTAACTGACAAGTTTTCGTTCTGCTGATAAATAAATTACAAATTACAAATTACAAAGAGCATTCAATGCGCTTAGGGAAAACACATGGTCTTATTTGAGTGGGATGATGACTTAAATCATGTTTAAGGTTTGAGAATTGACAATTCGCGAGAAGGATCGGGACCGGTAAGCAATTACCTTCAGTTATGTCAGCACGAAAAATAAGTGTTTTGCTGTCATGTTCATTGGTTAGCTTTAAATTCTATCTCATGCCTCCACGCGAGTCTAAGTCTATTGATGGCATTTGGTCCTTAGACCGGCGACGACTGGGTGCTATCAGCCTTCTGCCAATAGTAGCAGAATGAGATGGTGCGAACAGATCTAGCGGAGAAAACAATACCGTAAAAATGAATAGTTGTTGGGAAATCAGCTCCAATAAGACTTTAATTTGACTAGTATCGATGATCGCGGGTCAATACATACTGAAAATTCGTCGCGTTTGTTTTAATGAATCTCATTTCAAGTTCCGTTATTGGTAACAAGCCCGTGCATCAGATTAACGATCCTTTGTATTTTCCTTTAATGTTCGATATAATCGTCCGTATACGTGTATTTCACAAACAATCCGATATTAGAAATAGGAAATACTTGATTTATAACATCTCGAGCTATCATAACTCTTTGTCTGTATAACGTGTTATCACTCGGTAGTTTGCAACCCAAAAAATATATCGTGGAGAAGGTATAGCGAAATTAGTCCAAATAATGTCGCAATAAATAGTGATCCGGCCCATTACGCAGATAAGATTAGCTGTTTAGAAAACATAGGATACTCTCGGTAGCCGGCTACCCAGAGTTTAAAAAGAACCAAAAACTAAACAAGATCTTCTTTTTCGAGCGATCGTGTTCTCGAAAATTTACTAAACTACTACCTAATAAACTATGTACAGGTCACATCGCTTGCAGGGAGCGAATCCTAGAATACCAACTTCGCAACACCTATGAATGAGTTTGATGAACCTTCTGTATAAGATTCCTTATTCTTTTATTCCTTTAAACGATCGCTGGGTAAAATCAGCACCGACACGATAGAAACCACGAAAAAATTCGTCGCGTGATTGAATATTATTAAGAAATATAAGCAGTGCTCCTTATAGCCGGCTATCCGGAGTTCAAGTTGCTTATTTTGCTAATCGTATTAATACAACAAATGATAAATTTCCCCAATTCTCGGCAGCCGGCTGCCCAGAGCAATTATTACATGATAACGCTATTGGCACACTTACTAACAACTCTCCCATTCCCGTGATACATGTGGAGATGCAGAGGATTCCTCGGTCTCTAGTAGCAACATGTATCGGACTAACATTCCTTCATTTCCCAGAAGATCTGCATTCGGACGTGGCCGGCGTCGGTATTGATCAGCATGCAGGGATCAAAATAGATTGTACAATGTGGCTCATCATGTTATTCCCAAGCATGTTGTTCCAATGAACATTTTGCAACCTAATTTGGTTCTGGTCAATAACGGAGTAGCAACTACGGGCGATCTCTTATGCTTATGCTTATGCTTTAGAGTTCGCGCTCTTTAGAGTTCGCGATCTTTAGAGTTCGCGCTCTTTAGAGATCGCGCTCTTTAGAGTTCGCGCTCTTTAGAGTTCGCACTCTTTAGAGTTCGCGCTCTTTAGAGTTCGCGCTCTTTAGAGTTCGCGCTCTTTAGAGTTCGCGCTCTTTAGAGTTCGCGCTCTTTAGAGTTCGCGCTCTTTAGAGTTCGCGCTCTTTAGAGTTCGCGCTCTTTAGGGTTCGCGCTCTCTATGCGGTCATAGGTGGTACTAAAATTTTCTTACCAAAACATGTCCCATATTATGTTCTAAAATTGATGCACAACCATGCGCTGCTAGGCCTCCGTTAAAAATAACTTCTTCTAACAAAGCCGGATTGACTTGTAGTCTTCTACAAAGTTGTAGACAATAAAATTATCTCTCTTATTTTTTTGTAGTGATAATCTGATGCATATCGTGCCGCTTAGCGAATAAAAAGGCGAACTAGTAGGATTTCTCCATGTAATTTGTCGAAAAATCCCATAAAAATTTCAGGCACGTTGGTCCAGTAGCTAGACTTGTCCGACTTGCTTCAAATTTGGAGAAAATACTCTTGGTGGGACTAAGAATCGAGTCATTAAGTTTTCAAAAATTCATTGTTTTTCTGGGCAGTCTAATGGCCATGTTCTATCGCTCTTGCCAAACAACGACTTCTGTTCGGTGAAATGTTCAATAAGTTCCTGACAAGTGCCAATCTCAATCTTCGACTCGATGAAACTTGTTTGCGATCAATTTTCGTGATTTCTGAAATTACACAATAGAGTAGAACGAATTTCCGACCAATAGACTATCTCAGCGAAATCTGCCTCGCACACTACGCCACTGATCAGTGATCACACCGTGAAACGTACGCCTTTCAGAACAAAGCGATTATCAAATGTAAACATTCGTTCTATTTGCACACTTATCTTTCGTAATCTGTGTGTCCCCGGAAAACAAGATTTGTCGGAGATTGTGTCTGCTTACAGCAACAACCCATGCAGGAAGTTAGCGAAAATCGCATCCTTACTCACTATTGTACGTGTAGCCCTGCATATAGGAAGTAAACAACATACCACCGCGAATGCCAAAGTTAGAAAGTAAACCGGTGATGAAACTTAGACTAGGACAAAGTTTCCCCGCCACGTACACGGATTTCGCAACGCATCCCCGTCATACGTGTTTACGATTTATTAAAAGTTTCATCGCGGGGCCGGGGGCCCTCCAAGACGTTGGCGGGTAAAGATTTCCAACGATTTTGTAATGTTGTAATAATTAGCTGTTAATTGGAAATTTTTTTCGCTACTTTGGGTTTGGAGGCGTTTGGCGGAGAGGGCAAACGAATCAGCACAGCTCGGACTGACATTGATGATGACGATAACGATGATGATGATGACGAGTGGGTAGACTCAAAGGATTCTTACGAGGGAAAAGTTTAATTAGAGTTGGAAGGTTTGTTTAAGTTGCTTATCAATGAAATCTTCGAGCGCGAGTGCTTTGAATGGTACCGAACGGTCGCCGGAAGGGAAAACGGGAAAACTTTGCTGCTAGTCACAGAGTCCGGGCATCGATGCGAACAGGCATGGAAAATTGTTCTACGCTCCAAGCGGGAAAGATTGTACGAAACCAGGACAATGGGGATATTTAATTTGCTGTTACACCTGACCCGGAAATTGATGAAAGGCTGTGCAGGCAAACTTTGTACCGGAATTGGTGAGGGCTGCAAGCCGTGCGACAGCAGCCCGATTTCCTAGTTCGTTTACTGAAGAAACTAGCACAGCAGTAAATATTTGGGCAACGAGGCAAACAGATGTTCTCGGCAATTAGCAGCTCTTGCTCGCTGGGGAAAGTCTCGAAACGAGACTTTCGTGTATATGTTTTTTTGTTAGTTAAACTGAGAAAACATGAGATTCTTGGAAAGTTTCGTCTTTATTTTTCGCATGTCATATTAAAACAAAATGAGCAGGTTTTATTATTATAAAACATGTTCCCTTTCACAACATTTCCGTCCCACTTGCAAAGTGAGAAACAATGTCAGCGAGGTATTTTTGATTGCGAGAAATATGTCCGGAACTCGAAAAGGGTTTCATCGCTAGCATCGACGCCTACTCCAGTACTCTTCGCAATGACCGTGACTACACGACACTCGCATTCCTAGCAAATAAATGCCAAATCGCTGCTAAACGCCTTCCACGAAGCAACACCAACTAACCAACCAATGGATGCGAGCTACTTTCTTCATTCTCCATTTGCGTTGAGTCGCAGCAGGAATCTCGGATAGCATTATTCCATTGAAATGCAAAGTAACCGATTTCCCGAAGGGTAGCAAGTTAGATTGTCCCAAATTGGATTCATGAAATTGTTCGACTTTTGCCAGGATTTCCAAAGGAGCAAATCCTTCGGCCTTACGCGGGGACAGTTTATTCTCAATGGAAACACATGGCAGGTTCGCATGATAATCGATTCGGAAAACTGTTTTCTTTTGAATTTTCGCATCACCAATCAGCAGAAAATAGCATTCCTAGGGCTTTCACATAATCCCCGGTAGCTGGCGAAACCCTTTTCCACCCTTTCTTTTTTTGTTAACGCTGGTTGGTGATTCCTTCATAAATAAAACCGATTCCTGCCGAGGAGTGGAATATTCCAAAAGAGAAGCCGAGTTTTGCCAGGGTGTATCATTGAAATAAAAATGTCAAATGGGTACACGGAACCACTTCTATAGGGTCAAAGTGAAGCTCATAAATCCTTCTGGTGCGGTGTACCGGAGAATAAAGCATCCCCTTCGCTTAGTGCTGGGTGTGCACGAATCGGTACCGAAGCCGGAGGCTGAAATGCACACGGCTTAGTCAAGTTTATCTTTGCTGAAAGAGATGGAAGCAACGACGAGTGGTATGTCAGTTTTTTTTCTATTGTACACTACAAACCATGCTGTAGTAAAAGATGACACTAAATAATCCGAGTTAGTGCCGGATTAAATCCGAAGTACTATATTATCTAGCTATAGGCTGAATAATTAATGTGTGTTGTTGTTCCGAATTTCGCTCGTTTGCAATAAAATCCTGTTGATTTAAAATGGTTACAACAAGAACAAAAGATTTAAGATTTCTTCCAGATCCGGGAGGAATTGGAAGTATTATTCCCGTACTCCGGAGAAAACAGGGAGACCAATGTTCCTGTCTTCGCAGCGGTTCTGTTTTCTTCTTCTGTTAGCAAATTGGAGAGTTTTAGTTCCTGTTTGCTCAATCATACATATAGCAGCATACGAGGAAAGGAACTAGTTTCTTTGTCGTGACTGTTGACTTACGTTTCAATATAGGGACCCCTAATCAAAATTTCGGAACGAAAGTTGTGTAAAGTTTGAAACGTTTATAGTTTTTGTTGTACTGGAACTTTCCTTTTTTACTATTTTATCGAATATACGATTAGCATTAGTCGATTAAAAATGTGTTGAAAACTCTTTCGTAATCGGCTGGGAAAAGGTGATAATTTCCAACCCATCGCCATCCGAATCATTAATATAACCAAACACTAAAATTATGAAAAGTTTTAAAGAGAGGTCCACTACAGTTTTGTTTCTATTATTCATATTGAGCTGTTTGAAGCGAACAGAGAATCTCCTCAAACGACTGCACAATAGTACCGACAAGGTGGTTGGTGGATTGCGATTCGATTAGTTTTGTGGCGTACCGTGCTGCTAGCAGAGGCTATTCCTTTTATTTTCGATGCTAAAATGTGGCATGCAGAACGAAAAAACCGATTTTCCGGCTAAATCTCGTTCGTTATTGATTCCCGCTAATTCCATGCATGCATGCCACAATTCTTGAACAGAAAGTATTGTGAAATCAGTCGAATAAGTGCTCTTCAACTTGGCGGATGTCCTCTTTTTGGGACACTGCATGTCAACACCGATGAAGAAGCTCGGCGGACCGACTGCTTTCTTTAATTTGTGTAGCTTCGTGCTAGTAGCGTATTTTCCAAACACAATATTCATCATCAGCGCTAACAAACCAGCCAGAAGAATAAAGATTTGAAAAAGTTTTCCTTCACAAACTATTATGTTTATTTCCGATGCTTGGAAAGTAATCTTTTCTAATCCTTCACAATCTACTAAACTTGGGAGACATTCATTGATATCATTCAGGCCCGACGAGTGGGGGGGTCAGGGGGAGGCAACTACCCTGGGGCCCGGGTCTGTTTTAGGGGCCCGCATTTTTAACTGAATTAAATTTATTTTAATTTAATTGTTGAAGTTTATTGTTTCTGTTGACACTGCAAGTATATTACAATCAACTACGTTCCAATCGTTCTAATGGTTTTCTGAAGTACGTCAACGTAACCCGATTAGATTCATTTAACAGTGCAATTGAACCATTCTGTTTTCATTTATCGCAAGTGTCTTTCAAAGTGTGCAGTATGAAGTGGTATACAATTTATCATTTTCTTAGCTAACTGTTACTAATAAAAGTTGGATATTTTCGGAATGGGGTTGACGAGTAGATGACGAAAATCAATGTACGAAGCCATTTTGAAAACCAAGATGGCGAATTCCAGTTAAGACATCATTATAACCTAAAATATTTCGGAATGGGGTTGACGAGTAGATGACGAAAATCAATGTACGAAGCCATTTTGAAAACCAAGATGGCGAATTCCAGTTAAGACATCATTATAACCTAAAATATTTCGGAATGGGGTTGACGAGTAGATGACGAAAATCAATGTACGAAGCCATTTTGAAAACCAAGATGGCGAATTCCAGTTAAGACATCATTATAACCTAAAATATTGACGTTTGCGAAATAAGATAATCATATAATAGATATAGGTATAGTGTTTTGTGATGCGAATGATATGATTATAGAAAACTTTTCTCAACCAGAAGACGCTATATTGGCCTTCAAAAGGGCATCGCTCATCTACTCGTCAAACCCGCTTAAAAATAACCTCTTAGTTTATACAGATATTGTTCGAAATAGCTCCAAGCTATCGCCCTAATAGAAAAAAATATACACGAACTTTAAGCCATACAGTCCAACGATTCCACTTATTGTTTGGATGATATCCTGAACAGGTCGTTAGGCTCTTGGATCATAAGATGTTTATTAGGGTATTTCTACCATATACTCGTCAAGCCCCTTCAAAAATTCCCAAATTGTTAGAGTTATGGAAATTATTGTTAAATCGGAAGTCTCCATCCTGGATTTCAAAAAGGTACCAAATATCCATTTTCATCATGTGCTTGACAAGCCCGTTCCGGAAATACCCATATTGTTAGGGTTATCGATAATGTTGCTCAACCAACGAATTTTAAGTGAATGTCAGCGCAAATGTAACAACTGATTCCAAAACCGATTTTACCATGTTCAGAAACCGATTAAGAAAATTCGTTCAGGTCATAGTGACAACTGCAATAGCTGCATCCAGTACCTCAAAATCAACAACATGTACCAACAACAAGAAACAAGGCAGCATCAGTGGTGCGAAATATCACATTCAGTTGCCTATTTCTGATTAATTTGCTGAAACCAATATTCAGTTTCAACGATTCCCTCATTCGTTCACTTCCAAACTGACTGAAATTTTATGCAGAATCGAATGGTTGAGTGCAGAGGAAATATAAATTCATTCACCAACCAACGCATTCATTTGTTACTATACGGACAGTTTGAAGGCAGAAGTTCTTTTACATTTTCGAGCATAACTGAACTGCGTAATCTATATCTGGTGCACTTTTGCTTGATAGTCCCTCTCAGAGCTAGCATAGAAACAAGATTCAGTTTACTCCTGAAACCGCACATATGCGAACATGAATGCGTTATACCTAAAAAGCGAAGGACGAGGGAAGCAAACCAAACATTCGATTCATCGCGGCGGGCATGAATTGACTTTTGTTTCTTTTTCAAGCTCACGAAAGGATGCCAATTTTTCTAAGCTCTGATTCTGGGCAGCATTAACGATGGTAGCATTAACGTGCGTCAAGGGAGCATGAACGATAGCGATATGGACTGTATGGCAACGCCGCAAAAAAGGTTTCTAATTGCAATGACAAGTCGGACGCAAGTCATTCTAATGGCCAGCCATAAATATTCCTTTATTAATTTTTATTTTTTCCATCTATTACATGTTTAAAATACTAACGACTCTGTTAAGCTAACGAATTGAATCGTGTCAGATAAACAATTTTCATAAAAAATAGTTTAATTGATACGGTTGAATCCGTATAGTTTCTCTAATCGGTATTGAAATAAGAAGTCATATATGGTAGGGCCCGTCAGTACTTCAAACCCCGGGGCCCGGCGTGGCTCTCGACGGCCCTGGATATCATGTTCGTCAAAACGCCAATGCAGAAAGCCGAAGCTATATTTCGTGCTTTTCATATCACAGACCAATACTTTAATTGATTGATCTGGTTATTTAATTTGTAATCTGCAATATAATACACATCGAAAAATAATAGCCGGTCCTTGACCTACCCTAATAATACTAGAATCATATTCATGAACAACAGATGAGCTTAAACATACAAAAAAGAAGCCATCAGCATCCAACAATCTTCGAATTCAGCGTATAACCCTTAAATCCAACGCCAACATTAAAGGTTCTTTTTAGAGCCACCATAAATAAAAAGAATCATTTGAAAATTTCCCATACAAACGACTCAGTTCGTCGAATTCGACTAATGTCTGCGTGTGTGTGCGTATGCGCGTATGTTTTTTTAGAGAGCAGCAATGAAAACTTTCAAAAAACCACTGTGGGTCGAGACTTAGTACTCTTCCCCTACGAAGACAATCTGGGCGGCAACTTCAGATTGTCTAATTTACCGATCCCTTCGGCCCCCTTGTGTCATTCAGCACCACGACTCAGCTCGCTTATGCTATGTAACCCGAGACAGTTGGAGCCGGAGCCTAAATCAATATTTAGCGGATGGCTTCAGCGCCACTCCCGAAGGAGACCATTCGCCTTGTTCAGTTTGCCCAGCTATTGAGACCCCTCCTACGGGCGGGTACCATTTGTTTCTGAGTTCTGGCTCCAGAATGGTCCAACTGGACTCAGGTACCTTGATTACCAGTCTGAAAACATTCGCTAGAAATCAACAACAGTATACAAAGAAGGCCTCAGACCGGTATAATTGATTAGCTCTAACGCCTTTTATCATCACGGGCAAAGATCTACTCAAACACAAGGTCCCCAATCGTGGCCGACTTAGGAAAGGGGGAGTCGAATGGAAAAGGAGTCAACTCTGCTCGCTAAAAACGGAAACGACCGAAAATCGTGAAACTACCTATACCAGAAAATACCAAAAAATAGTTTACTGCAAAAAAAACTGTTTAATTCACTTCAACTCATAATTCGCTTACAAAAAATATTTATTTCACATTTCGGGTCTCGAACCCAGGCCTTTCAACTTGCTAGCTAATTTCCTCGCAGCGCGCTAACCAACATGGTCACTGCCTATCCTGTCTCTCTCCCTTCCCAAAGCATATCAAAAATCTAACTACCTAACGTGGTGTTCATCCGAAAATGAGTGGCTCAACTTACGGTGCGTGCATATACAGTCGGCGTGTTTGCGTGTAATACAGCGATTTCATCGCTGACCTAGGATTTTCACGGGGTGGGAAAAATAAAACCGCCGAACAAAAAAATTGATAATCGGGTTTCGAACCCGGGCTTTTTGAGCTTGTCACGAAAACGCTGTCACTTAGCTCACTGAACCGGCATTTGCGGGTTTAAACAAAATTGATCATGCGCATGTCAAAAAAAGGAAATGAGTACTCACACTACCATGGTTTTACGTGGGTCGCTCGAAGATCCAGTCCGCTGGAGATGCTGATCCGGTTGCCACAAACGATTTGCCCGGTCGTTTGCTGGCAGAGTCTGACCTGATGGAGGTCACTGCATTACATGTTTCCCACGTGGGTTGATCGATAGTCGGTGCCCAGCAACTGGACGTATGCTGGCAACGACGCTGCTCCCTAGCTAGCGCAAATTTGACGGTCGTCGCTCTTCCGGATGGTTCACCGGGAACTTTGTAGCTAGATGGCGGGGTCAGAAGCGGTTGATGACGGATGATGATCGGTGTGACGGGATGCTGCAGCTTCAAACCTGCACGAAAAACACGCATCCAACGACAAGTTGGAATTAGGGCACGCACTGCACTGGCCACCATTTGCACCTTACCTTAATTCGGGAATACCGACTCTAAACCACTGCTTCGATATGCGGGAAGCCACTTAACTTGTACGAGTTAGAACTGGGAAGGGAAAACTAATTACTGGCAAAACTGATATAGAGAATCTCACGATTTTTATCTTTTACCTATAAAACCACACCGAGGCGCGAGAAAAAAAACTAAACCACTCCTGCCTCTTCCACGATCCAGAACAAAGTGAAAAATCAGATCTTTGGAGTCCTCAGTTTAAAGCATGAGTCATATCTTCGTGACCGGAACTACGCAATCGTTCACGAAATTACGCAAGTTTCCCCGAAGCCTTTTTTTGTATACGGCTTCAATTTCTTTTGAATATCCCCAGACCTCGATCCTCTACCACCAAATCCCGGGTGCTGCCGAATGGCTTTCAAAACCCAGAGACAAATAGTTTCCCCTCCACTATAGCTTATTCTGCGGTTAAAGGTCGCAGAAAGGGTTATCTCAAAAGTGGGGCGACGCCTGCGTCGCGACCACCCGCCAAAAGTAACTCGGCTCCAACCACGGCTGGATCCGGTGGGTGCTCAACCACTCATCTGACAGTTCATTCGAAGGAACTCCAACCAACCACTCACTCTCATTCACATTTCGGGAGAAATTACAGAAGCTTTTACCCATGCTGAGCGGACCAGTTATTCGAGGGGCCGCTCGATTTTATTTACATTCATATCGTAGTACTACAGCTATTCAGCACCGCAACTCCCTTCTCGTACTATTCAGTACCACTTACTCGTTGAGCTCCCGACTTGTTCGCGAACTACTTGGTCCAGTCCCCGACGATGGACCTAGCCTACTACGATGAAGAATTCCTCGGCGCGAGAAGCTCTCCCGAAACCGAACCAGCCAACCAGGTGTCGAGGTCAGTTCGGCGATTCCGGTGGAGCAGGACGTCCGGTTCGCTGGTGCCCCGACGACCTGCGACTGGTGGTATCTTGTCGCAGTCTACTCAGTCTAGTTCCAGGCGGCGAATCTAGCTTACGGCGAAGGAAGTTCTCCCGATACCGATTCATCTTTGGTTTTAGCACCACAACTTCTTGAGCCCTTTTGGCTCCCTGTCCGGTGTCATTTAACTCCTACCTCCTTTAAGCCCTTTGGCTCCCCTCTCGTTCCATTTCGCTCTACTTTCCCGAAGTGCCATTCAGCTCGCACCCTTACTTGTTCGCGAACTACTCGGTCTAGTCCCCGAGAATGGATCTAGCCTACTCCGTCGGAGAATTCCCCGACGAGAGAGGTTCTCCCGAAACCGAGCGGTAGATTTCTCCTGATACCGATGTTCGTTTCCGTAAGCCATTTAGCTTCCCGCTTCGTCCCGATCTACTCGATCTAGTCCCCGGCGGTGGATCTAGCCTACTCAACAGGCCAGCCAGTAAGTGCTGAGGTATATCCAGCGATTCCGGGTGGAGCGTAGCGTCCAGCTCGCTGGCGCCCCAACGACCCACTGCTAGCTTTGTGACGCGGTCGATGTCAATCCAGAGATTCCGATGAAGCTTGACGTCCGGTTTAATGGCGCCCCGACGACCCAAACTCGCGTACTACTCAACTGGTCCCCAGTGGTGGACCTAATCTACACCGTCGGAGAGTTCCCCGGAAGCGAAATTTCTCTCGAAACCCAATTTGTGGCTTCGCAGCGACTTTCTAGCCAATGGAGCTACTTTGAGGGTCCCTTCACCACTTCCTCTGCAGCTCGGAGAGTATGCTCGTAACCTCTCTGTTGACAGCGTCCCAGGCATGCTTGTCGTGGCACATTTCTTCGACAATATTGTCCACTGTTACACCAGGTATTCCATAAGATAATTCCACCCTACGAACTTCTTCGAACCTAAGGCACGTTCGAACACTCCGGGCAAAGGAGTGACGAAGCATGTCCAAACCAATGCAAGTACTTCCGGAAGCATCCGTGACGGGACAAAAACTGCGTCAAATGGAAGTTCACCCAAGCCCACACATTTGGTATGAGCCGGTGTGTTCACCTTCCTTTCCCCGTGTTGTCCCACTCTTGCTGCCATTTAGCCAACGAGTCCGGTCGGACCAGCCTGCTTTCGTTACGTGCATTTCTCCGCTGGTAGCATTCCACGTCTTCCGCCAGGGTGATGCAGATGGGGATAATCCCGGCGATATTGTTCTGTAGGCACTCGCGACTCGTACGGCCATCATGCCCAGAATGTCCTGTTCATCTTTTCGCGGCTCCGCTTGGTTTTAAGCGTAGCACCCCAGGCAGGAACCCCACATCGGAGTATCCATGACAAAGCAGTAGATAGCCGACGTCTCGGGCCGCAGACTTTCGGCATGATTCTCGCTATTGCGTTCGTTGCCTACGCCGACTTTTCGCAGGCGTAGTCGACGTGGTTGTTGAAGTTCAACCGGTCGTCGATTATCACTGCCAATCGCTTCAGTGCACGCTTGGATGCAATGACGTGCCCTCCGACGTTGAGCTGCATCGTCTGAACCGCTTTGCAGTTGCTAACCAACAACACCTCCGTCTTATGGTGGGCTATTTGCTACTTGACACCGTTCATACAGCTCTCGATCGCGTCTATTGTCTCCGTCATCGACACCTCCACTTCATCACCGTTAGTGACACATCGTCCGCGAAACCCACGATTTTTACTTTCCTGGGCAACCACAGTGCTAGGACTCCATCGTACACCACGTTCCAAAAAGTTGGACCTAGAATGGAGCCCTGAAGAACGCCCACGATAACTCGCATTGACTTCTGCCCTTCGCTCGTCTCGTACAGCAGCACTCTGCTCTGGAAGTAGCTCTTTAGGATCTGGCATAGATAGTCGGGAACCATCATTCTGTACAGCGCTGCAGCGATGGCTTCCCAGCTGGCGCTGTTAAATTCATTCGTCACATCTATCGTGACCACGGCGCAGTATCGATCTCTTCTTCCCTTCTGTTTAGATGCCTTCTCAGCACTTTAGAGCACTGTCCGAATTGCATTCACTGTCGATGCTCCTTTGCGCAATCCTAACTGCATCTTGGGCAGTCCGCATTCACCTTCCGTGAATTTCGTCAACCTGTTAAGGATGATCCTTTCCAGAAGTATACCGAGTGTATCCAGCAAGCATATGGGCCTGTACGAGGCCGGATCGCCCGGTGGCTTCCCTGGCTTCGGCAGCAACACCAGCTTCTGGACTTCCCACATTTCGGGGAAGTTGACTTCATTTAGACACTTCTGCAGCACCATCCTGAACATGTCCGGGTATGCCAGGATCGCGGCATTCAGCACCACGTTTGGTATTCCATCCGGACAGGGAGCTTTCTTTGATTTCAGGCGCATCGATACTTCTGCGAGCTCGTCAATAGTCACTTTCCGTGTTTGCTCATTCTTCTTCGCCGTACGGTGTTGGCGGCCATATAGTTGGATCGTGCTTCGGGAAAAGACCCTCGACGATTATCTTCAGCTTGCTCGGACACATTTCGGCTGGCGTCGTCGAGCCCTTCATTTTCACCATCACGACTCTGTTCGCGTCGCACCAGGGATTGGCGTCTACTTCTCGGCACAGCTCCTTGTGGCAATCTGACTTGCTAAGTCTGAACTCCCGTTTTAAAGCGGCTCTAGCTTCTCGAAACGCTCATCTCTATCTGGCTCCAATATTGCACTCTGAGTCCGCCTTCTGGCCCTGAGACAAGCAGTGCGTAGCGTACTAAGCGTCTCGTTTCACTAGTAAGCTGAACGCCGTTTATTGCGTGGCTCCAGCTTTCGCGGCATTGTGGTGTCACAAGCCGCCACAATCTTTATTGTTAGGTCAGCCGCATCCACGTTCCCGGTCCCACCGTTCGACAGAAGTGCCTCAACGAAGAAGACTTTGTTGAACGCTTTCGTCTTCCACTTTCGACTTTCCTTCTCCGTACTGCAGCAGGGTTCCGTTGACTGATACGGTAGCGTGTTGGTGGCTACTATGCGTATACGTTTCGCATACTCTCCAATCCATGTTCGCCGTCAATGAAGTACTATAGAGTGTGACGAATGAGCCTCCCTCTCGTCTCTCAGAAATGTGCTATCAGAACCTTCATTGCACAATCGTACGTCTAACTTCGCTAGAGCTTCCTGCAGAATACACCTTCTTGCGTTGGTTATTCTATTGCCCCATTCCGCAGCCCAGGCGTTGAAGTCATAACCAATGACTACCGGCTTCCGACCGATCAACTGCTTGGTTAACTGCTCCAGCATTAGGCTGAACTGCTCTACTGTCCACTTTGGAGGAGCGTAACAGCTACACACGAAGACACCGTTGATTTTGGCTATCACGAAACCCTCATATGAGCGTTCTACCACTTCTTGGATGAGGAATCTGCCCATTACTTGTATCACAGAGGTTCCTGATCTATCCGCCACCCAGTTACCGTTATTAGGGGGACTTGATAAGGCTCTGCGATCAAAGCGACATCGCACATAGTTTCTGTCGTATACTGCCACAACAGTTGCTGTGCGGTATCACAGTTATACAGGTTTATCTGGGTCATCTCCATCACCGTTGGCCTGCAGTCGCCTTCTTGTAGGCATTTAAAGCCACCCGTCTTATGGTCGTTTGCTTCCGCTGGGGTGCAAAGCAAGTACTTCGGCCTCTGCGTGCAGTCTCTCGCCAGATGGCCCGTCTCTCCGCATTTCCAGCACATCTCGGATCTGCACGGGCCTTTGCAAGCCCCTAATAAATGTCCAAAGCCTAAACATTTGAAGCATTTCTCCGCTTGTTTATTTACTTGTGGGGCGGCTCTCAGTAGACATCTCGACCCTCCAACTGTAATTTAACCTACCTCTAGTGCCTTGTCTGCAGCGGTTACCGGTAAACGAATCTTCGCTGCCTGCGTTCCTCCGTATCCCTTCCTTAACCGGATCGTCATGTGCACCTCGTCCAGGTTACACTGCTGCTTCATTGCACCTATCAGCTCGAACTCCGTCGTGATTTCATCAAGGTCCTTGCACACAATTACCTTCTCCGGGCTTAAGGCTTTAACTTCTGCCTTTTCATGCTTTTTTTAGTAATAGTCTCCTGCAAGGTCGAGCTACTAGTCGTAGTATTCTTCTTCAGCTCGAAGAGCATGATTCAAGGAATTCGATTCCGAAATCAATTTGTGAATTTACTTAATAATTAATTAACTATTTCTCAAAAAATAATACGCATGTTTACTTCAAAGACAAAACAAAGTGTAAATTCACTTCAAAGTATTTGTTTCAGAGTTGATGTATTTATCCGTTGGATAAGGCATTGCGTTCAGTCGTGAAATAGTCGTTGGATGGTATATGAATGCACAGATCACCAAGTAGTCCACTTAATAGTGAGAAAACAGATTTCTAACATAATTCATATTCATATTATACTCGTAGCATCACCGAGGGCAACTGTGTTTTTGAATAACAAAATTCTAATGAAAGTTTAACTTCTTTTGCAAGATTTATGTTATACTAATTATGGCGTAAAAATTAACATAATTCATCTCACAGAATTTATGAGCCAGGGCAAGGTGTAAATACTTCTGTCCCACCCCAAAGGACCAAAGGAGTGACATTACCCTTCTTAGCAAAGTCACTCCCAACGTTTTATCCTAACTCCTTATAAACTGAAACGGTCGGTACGGTTGTCCTCGTTTCTTTCTCATTCAAGTTTCAAAACGATTCGTTGGTTGAATTGTTCATTAAATGAATAATTCAATTGCCGTATAATATTGAAACATCTTCAAACCCAACTCTGCGCAGTAGGCCTGGCCGTTTTAATATTTGCGACATATTGTAATATGCTTCAAATATTAATGTTGACAAGAAAAACACTAAAGAATATCTGCGGAGTTTTCCAGGATGTTTTTCAACACTGGCTGTGTAAGGGTTAGAATAGAATAGAATAGAATAATTCATCTCACAGAATTTATGTCCTACATATTACTATGTAACTACTACTGATACTGAATTGTACTGAAAACCCCAATATCATGTTCAATGTGACTAAAAGCATATTTATTTGCGAAAAAATACGACTTGTTATTTGAAGAATGCTCGTGTCTCAAAAGCAGTCTTCAAAAGGGACACTTTCAATGGCCACTGGATTTTCGATGAATTTAAATACTTATTCTGGTCGTCTGAACCATTTCTTTGTCATGGTATTATTTTGTGTAGGATTCATTAACCCATATTTCCAGAACGAGAAATCCGAACGAAACAATTCGCAAGTGATAAGGATGGGTGGAAAGAGACTGCATTGTAATCGACTGAATGTACGGCTTTTGTGCCATCGACAATAATTGTCAACATAGCCTGGACACCTAACACTCTTTTCTTTATACTTAAATGCAAATGAATACTATTTACAGATGGCCTTATCTCAGTTTACTATTTCCAATAACGCGTTAAAACACTGGACCTGAAATTTTTTTTCGGCGCAAAAATCATTTTTCAGATATCTGTGACCAAAAAGACATCTTTTAATTTCAAGACAATTTTCTGATTACTAGATTTCCTGATGACTAATTAGGACCCATCAATAAAGTAGAAACACCAAATAATCTTAAAAACGCCGTCAAGAAAAGAAGAACGAAAACGTGCTCTTTGCAATGGGATTTTCACAAACACTTCAGAATATTCTGAAACCATGGTTTTGGAATTCGTTTTATTCATTTACTTCATTTAACTAACTTTTTTAAATTTTATTCTACATACTCATTTCTTTCAGATAATTCATTTCATGGATTATATTCGTTTTGTTTATTATTTTCATTTTAAATATTTGACTATCATTTTAATGATTTTTTTTATTTAGCATTCTTTTAATTCATTTTGTTAATTTGATCTTATTTTACCTATTGTATTCATTTCATTCTTTGTATGCATTCCGATCAGTTTATTATCTCATACATATTATTCGTATCATTCATTTAGTGTATTTTAGTCACTTTTTTCGTGTTATGCAATTTTATATTATTTACCGGATTCACAAATTTCATTCATTTTAATAAAATTTTGTTCAGCCATTCCTTGTATTCATTTCATCTAGAACATTAATTTGACACAATTTAATTTATTCTATTGTGTAATTCTATTATTTTTTAATATCACTGATTTTTTCGTTTCCATTATTTTATTGTTTAAAAGCAAATAAAATGAACAAAATGATAAAAGAAAACATTTGTATTCATTTTATCACTTTCTTTAATTTGTTTATTTTATTCATTTTATTGATTTTATTAACCCTCTGCAACCCTGTTATTTATGAACAACTACGTTTTCAAACTGCTATAACTTTAGGGTTAGAAAGGATTATCTCACAAAATAGTAAAGCTAAAAAATTGTGACTATCACCGTTTATTTGAGCGCTAATAGTTACAAGAAATATCCGTAGAATTGAAGTTATTGCAATTGCTCTGATTGGATTTCACAAGAGTAGTGCTGCCAGAGACATTTTCAGTTATCGGTGAAAAATTATATTTTAATATATCTTCGTTGTCTTCAAATATTGTTTAAAACTGATAAATTTTATCAATGTAGACTATTTTCGGCTATCTCTTCTGCCTATTCGAGCTATTGAAAACTTTGCCGGAGATGTGTATTAAGGATCAGTATGTAAAAATTGAGCAGCTTCTAACACTGCCAAATAAGCATCTATCTTGATCAAAACAGGTTTTTCGCATTTCTTTACTGCCCATGATCGTATATAAGTCCCATAAAGATAGGAAATCCCATAGAAAACGGGACAACTATACGATCATGGGTAGTTTAACACTTTTAAGAAAAAACGGTTTTGGAACCATTTATGTGCTAGAAAATATTAGGTTGGAAAGGGTTTATTTTTTCCTATTATTCATATTATTTATCTTATCAATTCGATAATTTTTTTTTGGTTTTATTCATATTATTTATTTCATTTATTTTAATCAATTTATTAAATTGTTAATTTTTCAAAGTTTATATATTTCATTTAGTTTCTTTATTTTTTTTAATTCGGTTCAGACAGTTATTTTTATTATTGAATGACAATTTGTTAACTTGAAACAATTTAATTTACTCTCTTAATTTCACAACTTTTTTAATATTGTCTAATTTTCGTTTGAGCTAATTTGATTTATTTCATCAATTTGATTTATATTAATCATTCTATCGATTTTTTGAAAATACTTTGTTTGTTTTTGCTTCAAAATTATTTTAAATTTTGATTTGTTTTATTATCTTTTTTTGATTTATTCAGTTTATTTGAAATGTTATTCGTGCAGAACTCGAAACTGTGCTTATCTCACATCTATTTGCTTGCCCATCTTGCGCGTGTGTTCAGCAAACTAATGGATAACACAACAGTGATATATGTAAGAAATGTCTCATCTCACTGATAGGTGGATTAAATCGTTTTTTTTTAATACAATCGTTCTTGGCACCTTCTGAAATATTATCATGTAAAGAATACATGTTCAAAACCTTTTCTATGAAATTCGAGTAATAAGTGTTTCCGCTATTGGTTCCTAGCTCCGCGTAGGCAAATATGACGGAGCGTGAAAGCAGAATCATCGAACCTAATGTTGAGGACCAAGTTCAAATTTTTGAAATGAATCGAATTATTTTAAATTTTGTCGAAGTATTTCAAAAGGGAAAATTTCAGATGAATCGGACTGTTAATTATGAAGATAAATAGCATTGAACGGAACTGTTTCTTATCATAGCAAATTGTACACAAACTTTTTACGCGTTTGTCTCGAAACCATGTCTTCGATGTCGTTACCATGAATATCCCATGAACCGTTCAAGCTATCCTATTAATTTTTTGTATGAATTTTTTAATGTAAGCTACAATTCATGGATATTTTAAAATTCCTTTGCAAATATTTAAAAAAAAATCATTAAAATATAAAGAAATTAATAATTTGAACTCAGCCAAATTCCTTGTCTTCAACGGAATGACAAATTTCCAATGAATTTTAAACGTTTTTCAATGATTTGTAGCTTACATTGTTTGAAATCGATTAATGTATAAAAATAATCCGAAAAAAATGTTTATCACACTTGGTTTCCGCGTTTCTATTTCTATCGTTTGTCAATGCTATTTAATAATGCAACAAAAGCTGCAACAGCCATATTGGTCCATGTGAGTTCGCAGCAACACAAATAGTTTACGCCTTCAATCCGTTGTTCGAAATCCGTGAGCGGCGACGTTCAGCGTAGAGTAACTTAATTATACATGACGTATTATTTTCTTCTCGGTTTCATATTGTTAAGAACTAAAAATATGATTTTTTTAAATGAAAATGAAGTCTACGAAAGTTTTTTTCTACCCTGTTACCAAAAATAAACAAAAATGACTTTTTAGATTAAAAAAAATCACGATGAATCTATTTCTCATTGATGATTTAATCATTGAAGTAGGTCAACTGGGTCGCCCGCAATAAAGTTTGGAAACAATTTAGTTTCAAAAATTTTGGCCCATTTGAAGTATTGAAAAATAGATCTTTCATTAAAATTGAAGTTTTACCTATTTTAGGAGGACCATTTGGTGAATTTGGATTTCTCTTTGAACGGAACCGCTTTTTATCGTAGCAAATCGTACAAAAAACATTACACGCGTTTCTCTTAAAACCATGTCTTCAATGTCGGTCCCACAAATATCACAAGAACCGTTTAAGCTAACCTGGACATTTTTTGCAAAAAAGCTAATTAAATTTGTTGAGTTTTGTTGTGAAACTTGATATTAATATAATTAATATTTTTTCATACCACTAAAAGTTTTGAAGATGAGTCAGAAAATATTAAAAAAAACTCCTAGTCCCTCTTATTACTGTTATTAATTTCATACTCTTATTGCAATTCCGCGGTGCTTGACGAAAAATGGTCTTGGAATGAATTGCTAGGTCTCCGTCATTCTGAAGTAGGTCATTACAAAAACGGTTGAGCTAACACCTATTACGTCCTGAGATTGATTTGTTTATATAGGCTGACCAGATTATATGCATAATTTTTTTCCAATGCTAAATTTGTCAACAAAAATTGTTCATAATTGTTCAAATTAATGATATAACAACTTTGTTACTTCGGGCTTCTACATAAAAAACATTCTTACTGATTCTGAGATGAAGGGAACCTTCCGCGACGCTCGCTGAATCTAAATGTTATGAATACTTACCTGGTCGGTTCATGAAAAGAAATAGTGTGATTAATTTTACAGGACCAGTTAACTACTAAATGGATACTTTTATAGCATTGCTGTTGAGCGCTTCACAACTAGAAACTAAATAAAATACTGCTTAGTTCCGGGACCACTAATCCCACCCGATTTACGGTCGTCAACAAAAAGAAACGCAGAAATGGGCCACTTCAATAAATGCCACAATTTCTCCCACATATCGATCAAACCATTCGTACACTGCTTCCTGAGAGCGCCATCGAACAAGGCAATCTTCTTACACAAGCGCCATAAATTGTGCCGTGACACTTAATCCCGCACCGAGAAGACATTTATGCGACATTGCGCTCCGTCGACTTTCACCTACTATGTAGACATAGTAGTAAAGACGGGTGAACCCATCAATCTCCTGTACCGACGGTGCTTTACTATCGGGGATCGAGGGGCATCAATGTCGCCCTCAATACTGTGGGGGCGATGGTTGTAGTGGTGGTCAAAGTGTCATTCAATAAACTTGAAGAAATTCCCCTCCCCCAGGCTTGACCTTGCAGCCGGAAAAGTGAACTTTTCCAACGGAATCAGATCTTGGAAAGTACTTGTTATATGTATACTCTATTCAATAGTCTTTTTCAAACCTTAGGGAATGGAAATTACTGGAGTACACTACTCGGATGGACAAAATAAGTTTAATACCATTTTGGAGTTTTAACCTTCTGTTACAAGAAACTCCGCAACAGATTACTAAGAGTCAAATTCAATGCTCCGTCACTGGTTCAGTGTCAGTCCCAAATTTAAAAGTTTTAACGTAGTCGTGACAACATCGCTTCGATGGCTATAGAAAGCAACCATATTTAGTCAAAATTTTAGTCAACGTCGGTGATGTTTTACCCTTTACGCTTAGCGCATGGTACAATTTCGTAGTTAGTGCAGCGATAAGCTTAGGACACCAATAATTTACCTCCGTGTCACCAGACCAAGGCAAAAGACTTCAGATAAGTATCCTGGAGTGTAGAAAGAGCATCTCAAGCAAACATTTTATTATTCTCGCGCTTTCAACAATTTCGGTTTGAATCAGTTATGTCAACATACCAGGATCCTATCATAGCAAACAATAGCGAAAATATTGCGGACACAGTAAAATAACTAAGCGCTTCATATTTCACAAAGCAAAACATCAACTCGACTCGTCCGGTTCCAGCTGAACTATCAAAGCAGACGGGAAAGCTTTCGTAAGCACGCACACGCTTCGAGCGACACATCAAATTTATCATCCCGGTTGAAAAATTTCCGCAAATAATCCCTCCATTCCGATATCTCGGCGGTGTGACCTTTGCTAATTCCAAGAAATGTGTTCGCCATCATCGCCAACCATTGCCAGCATCTATTCCCACCACTCAGTCAACATTACGACGACGAGGACGACAACGACGACGACGGTGGCTATCAGGCGAGTGTGGGAAAATGGAAAAGCTGGGTCGTTTTGATCTTTTCCTCCTTTTTTTTCTGCTGCACCCTCCCGTGTTTCCCCGTGAAAATCCCGACTATACAGGCAAGCGTTCCGTCACTGACTTCCCGGCCCGAGTTGTTGCCGCATTCGCCTAGGAAACAGGAAAGAAAAGCCAGAATGTGCACATTTCCGGCTGCTCGAGTTTTCGCCTTGTCCGTGGAAAGAGGAGGGGGAGGGGGAAGAAAGCCTTTTGAAATTGCTGCTGACAACATCATTCGCACGGCTTTTTCCTCTGGAATGACTATTTAATAATAAACTGCACTTTGAGCTGTGCGACCTCCCCATTTCCCTTCTCTCTTTTTTATTTTGATGTTGTTGTTGCACGCCAACCGCTTGGATGCCTTCAAGATACTCTGATGGCACAATAAAGGATGAATAACTGGAGCTCCCGCACACTCACAACAATGGAAACAAGTGCAACGGTGTGGATTGGAAAACCCGCACCGCCCTACCAACTGGTATAGTTGGTTGGACGGTGGGCTTTCTTGTGAGCGGGTGAGCGAGCGGATGCCACTCAAAGAGATTCCGGCTGTTACGACACTTGCCGGCAGCCAGCAGTGGCGTCTCTCTGCCCTGCCCTGCCTGAAGCCGAAAAGATGCGGAAGCGGAAGCATTGCTTCCCACTCGAACCATTCCGGATTGTTGGGGCCCGTAGGTTGCGGCGGCGAACGGGTGTGCTACCAGCGGCAGCGCGGAATACTTTGAGCGGCAGCTTAAGTGATGGTTATGACAGTAATGTGGAAATTCACACTTCGGTGAGCCGTGACTTGGCGTCGGTGGAACGGTTATGAATTGAGGCGAACTGCGTGCTGCTGAGCGCGGTGGTAGTGGAGCAGACAGGTGGTTACTGTGCGGATGACGGATTTGGGAAAGGAAGCTTTCTGCTGTGTGGAAAGATTTTCCAGTAAGTTTTCCTGAGTGTAAAGGGCAGGAATGGTTATTTAAATAGTTTTGATTTTCTAATTTTTAATTGTGGCTCATTCTCGGATACCAGCAGCTCTAGGGGTAATGATCAAATTTCAGAATAAACAAAGTCTTTTCAATGTATGCATTAATATTATTGGTATTAGTATATCTTTATCATAAGTGGATAAGAATGCAGTGGACGAGACAGGTCTGAGTTGAGCATCTAACTTGCATCACAATTCTAATTCGATATACACACTGATGTCTCGGAAAAGTGTCATTCGTTTGCTGATTTTCAGCGAAATATTTCCCGAGTCTCTGCACTCAATTGGGGCTTTTACTGATTTAGCGAAAAATGAATATGCCGAATACACGGCTGTTCAAATCTCGGCAAAAAATGCTAAAGGTCGGCAGAAAAAATTACGTGTGTATTGGGTGTTCAGCCACAAGTGATGACTTTTCATCCCCAGTTAATAATTATTAAGATATAATATGCTTTCGCAGTGATTTTTTCAGTAGGAAGTTTTAGGTCTACTTGTTTTGTGAATAAAGAAGCTAAACAGATCTTAAAAACTAAGCTATAAACTATAAAGAAAGTTAATCGTTGCCATTGATGATTAATCCTCTTAAGGGGAGCGTCTGGTGTAATGGGCAAAAAATTGACTTCTTTTTATTCGCTTAATCGGTAATATTGAAGCTCTAGAATGATCTCCCGCAATCTCGTTGGATACGCTGAACCTATTTTGTTTTAAACAACCATGCATTCCTCGCGCGTATTTGCTGTAACCCATGCAGATTTCAATCTATCGGCAACCTTAAAAGTGTTTTTCTCGATATCGCGTTTTTTTTTTCAAATTGACGAACACGATAAATTGAAAACTTATTAACGAATTGACTTGATTTTTTTTATGAAAATGCGCAATTTGTGTAGCCTGTTGATGAACCACAAAAATTTTTTTTTGCCATTATTTTGAAAAAAAAAACCTGTTTTAATGCACCTAGTGGTGCAGTTGTGCCTTTCTCATTTCTTCAATCTATGATCCATGACTTGCTATGTTCAATAAAATTGTAAAAATGTCTACTACATAGGGTAATGTGTTATGTTTCTATCATCCCCTATATAGCCATTTGAAGCCACGTCTGCCATCTTTGTTCAACGCATTAGCTCAAATGGCAGGGCAACAATTAGGACATTTCATTCCAGTTTTCGTTGCGCCTAAACACGAGGATTTCATTATTTTCAGGACATTTGTGTTATTAGATTAACTAAAGCTTTAGATGCCAATTTATAGGCATTCCATCGAATGTAGACTGAGTAATTAATGAATCAGTGAGATGCCCTCCTTAATAGGGTGAAAAAGGGCACTTTGCTCTTTTTCACCCTATTAAGTACACTTTGCACTTATACAAATTTAGCAGGAATTTCAAAACTTGTTACAAAAAAGCAGTCATACTAGCGTTCATGATGATTTTCATGTATATACGTGTGAGGTTGGGCATGCGTTCATGAGTTATTTATTATTTATGTCGTCTGTATTATTTATTTATTTATTTATTTGTTGGGCTTTAACCACACAGGGTCATTCGCCGTCAGAAAAGAGATAGTTGTAATACATATCACTGATTTAGTTTTCCTTCTTTGAGATCAATTGGCTATTGAATTGATGAGGTGTTGAGCTCCGGAATGAAGGCAGCTTGCCAGGGCCGAGGGAGAGCCTCCCCAGCGTCCGGTTTTGGTATGTCAGTGGACCCACTGAACGATGGTGGTGGGTGACTTGTTTATTTGCGGTTAGACGAGAGACCTCCCCAGCATCCGGTTTGGATGTGGCGGGAGGCCCGTTGAGCGTTCCTGATTGATGAGTTGGCAGACTGTCGCCGTCGAAGGGCCGCGGGAGAACCTCCTCAGCACCCGGTCCGGGTGTGGCGAAGGGCCCCACTGGGCGTTAATAGCAATTGGGCTGATGAATTGCGGTTGTGGAAGGGCCGCGGGAGAACCTCCCCAGCAACCGGTCCGGGCGGTGGCTGAGGGCCCACTGGGCGGTGATGGTAGTTGGGCTGACGGGTTGCCATTGTAGAAGGGCCGCGAGAGAACCTCCCCAGCACCCGGTCCAAGTGTGGCGGAGGGCCCGCAGGGCGGTGGTAGTAATAGTGCTGACGGATTGCAGTTGTAGAAGGGCCACGGGAGAACCTCCCCAACAACCGGTCCGGGTGTGGCGGAGGGCCCGCTGGGCGGTGGTGTTGCTGGGCTGACGGATTCCGGTTGTAGAAGGGCCGCGGGAGAACCTCCCCAGCACCCGGTCCGGGCGGTGGCGGAGGGCCCGTTGGGCGGTGGTGGTAGTTGGGCTGACGGGTTTGCATTGTAGAAGGGCCGCGGGAGAACCTCCCCAGCACCCGGTCCGAGTGTGGCGGAGGGCCCACAGGGCGGTGGTAGTAATTAGGCTGGCAGATTGCGGTTGTAGGAGAGCCGCGGGAAAACCTCCCCAGCACCCGGTCCGGGCGGTGGCGGAGGGCCCGCTGGGCGGTGGTAGTAGTTGGTCTGACGGATTGCGGTTGTAGAAGGGCCGCGGGAGAACCTCCCCGGCACCCGGTCCGGGTGTGGCGGAGGGCCCGCTGAGCAGTAGTGGTAGTGGTTGCAGTAGAGGATGGTGTGGAGTTGGCCGGTTCGCGGTCTGTCTCAGATGGATTCGAAAAGATTGGCATCTTTCAGGAAGGCAAGTAGTGCCTCTTCCTGCACTGGGTCGTTTGCCAGTGTTTCTCGAATCGAGGAGGGCAAGTTGTGATGTCGTCGTAGGTTGTCGAACTCCCTGCAGTTTATTAGTAGATGCTCCACCGTGAGTCTAGTGCTGCAAGATGTACATATTGGAGGATCGACGCGGGTAATGGTGTGGGCATGGGTGAGCCTCGTATGACCCACGCGGAGGCGGGATAGCGCTCTTTGTTCGACTCGGTTTTCGCGGTCTGTCCACTTTTCGAGGTCTCCCTTTACCTTTTGAGGGTAGCCTCGGAGAGTCCTCCAGTGAGTGATGAAGTGCTCAGAGGTCTTCGCCTTGAATTCCCTGATGATGTTGGATGACGGTACCTCATTAGAGAACAGGGCGCGAGAGCGTCGGCCGAGCGCGGCCAAGTGGTCAGCATCCTCGTTACCGCGGATTCCGCTGTGTCCGGGTACCCAGCATATGGTAGTTAATGAGTCACAGGATTGTTCTATGGCTTGGACATAGGGGTGCTTGGACTCCCCTGATTCCAGCGCTTTGATGACTGAGAGGGAATCGGAGAAGATCACTGTGGGTGTGTCTTCAGGTTTGTTGGTAACCGCAATGACGATGGCGGCGGCTTCCGTGGAGAACACGGAACACACGGAGAGTAGACGACGGGCAAGGCCCGCTCCGATTCCCCGCGCCCACCGCCTCGCCAAGTTTCGAGCCGTCGGTGTAGATGTGCAGATGGTTTGAGTATTTTTGATCGACCATCTGTAGGAATTTGGCTCTGGCAGCCCGGGGAGGATCTCCTGCTCTGGTGGATACAGCCAGACTGATGTCTATGTTTGAGCCGCGCTCGTGCCATGCGCGGTTGTTGACCCGATGTAGCTGGGCGACTGTGGGAAGAGGGGCATTAGCAAACATGGTGTGTATGCTCTTAGCTGTCTGTAGTAGATGGCATTCATCACCCGATGTTTTTTCTAGGAACCCCTTGGCTCGTCTTAGAACGGCTACTGCCACTGCCCACCGACAGGGAAGGACGCCGGTTTCGATGCAGGCAGCTTTGGCGGGGGTGCTTGGCAGCAGGTTTGAGGCTGATCTGATTGCTCCGTGATACAGCGGTGCAAGGGTATCGATTAAACCCTCCCAGTTACGACTGGTTATTTGAAGGCCATAGAACAGACGACTGTGGATGAGGGCCTGGCTGATGTTAAGTGCGCTTTGCCTGGGTGTCTCGAGCTGATGGTGCGGACAATACGTTTCCTGCTTTCGCAATCCTCTTTCACCCGTCGAAAGTGTGGAAGGAAAGTCATCTTACGGTCGATTATCACGCCAAGGATTTTTGGCTCTTTACAAAATGGTATTACTGTTCCAGCGAGTTTGACCGGCCGGTCGGTGGCTAAGTGGTAAGAGTTGCAACAGTGTGAAATAGCGCATTTTGGGGCGGAGATGCTGAAACCGACCGAGTTGGCCCACCGACCAACGGCGTTTACGGCAGCCTGCAGCTTCAGTCTGGTGCGGCCGGTCGTTTTCCCGATCGCTACAAGAATCACGTCGTCTGCGTAGATGAATACGAATATGCCTTTCGGGAGCGTGGCAAAGAGGGAGTTCATGCTGACTAGGAATAGTGTAACTGCCAGCGCCGATCCTTGGGGTACCCCGTTTGCCTCCCAAAATAGGTCCGATTGGTTTCCTCCGATACCCACCCTGAAGCTTCGATCACTAAGGTATTGTTTTATGAAGCAGCCGAGGTTTCCGCGGATGCCCCATTGATGCAGCTGGCGAAGCACTCCTTCGCGCCATACCGTGTTGTATGCCTTGGCGAGATCAAGGATGGCAATGTCCGCATGAAGGTCGTTGGCTATGGCGTCGCTTAAAGTTTCGCCGAGGCAGCCTAAATGAACACTTCTACCGAGTCCCTTTCGGAAAGCGAACTGCCGACGATCAAGAAGATCTTGTTCCTCGAGGAGGGTTAACAGACGTCTGTTCACCATTTTTTCCATCGTTTTCCCAATGCAGGGGAGGAGACTGATGGGTCGGAAGTCATTCGGGCTTCTGGTTCCTTCGCATTTCTTCGGGATGGGGATCATGAGGGCGGTTCTCTAGTTGTCTGGTAGAGGCTCGCCTCCCCAGATCCTGTTGAATCCGTCTAGTAGCGCTCGCTTGGCAACTGGAGGTAGATGTCTTAACAGGGGATAACCGACGTCGTCGAGTCCGGCAGAGTTGCCTTTTGCTGTGCTTAGTGCAGTGGCAAGTTCCACCCCGGAGAAAGGTATGTTGTAATTTTGACTCGCATCTGGCGTGAAGATTGTAGGAGTAGCTTCTGTGGCCGTCTTCGTTTTGAGAAAGGAGGGTGGGAGGGAAGAGTCCCCCGAGATCAATGCGAAGTGCTTCCCGATTTCGTTTGCAATTTCGGAAGGTTCAACTGTCGTGGTACCATTGAGCGATAGTGCAAAACCGTTTTGTCTTCTTTTGCCACTAAGGGCATTTACCCTTCTCCACAGTTCCGCGGTCGACGATTCGGAACTTATCCCGCCCAGGAAGGCTGTCCAGCTGGCCTCCTTGGCTTTCGCGATGGCTTGCCTGGCCTGATTCCTAAAATGTCAAAAAACCGCCGATCGCTCATCCCATTGATGATGGTCAGGGGGAGTATTTTTAAGAGCTCGAAGAGCTTTTCGTCGTTCTTTAATTGCCTTCGCTACTTCTGGGTTCCACCAGTGAACCGACCGGTTTGGTGGTGCTCCGCTAGTTCGCGGGATGCATGATTTTGCGGCCTGAGTGATAACTTCTACGAGTTCCTCTGGGGAGTAATTGCGGTCTCGATCGAGGGCGTCCGAAATGTTGTCTTCGTAGGTGGGCCAATCCGCTCGATCGTAGATCCAACGGCGGCGTCGCGACGTTAATGGGGGCAATCGACCATGAGAGATTGTGATAGGAAGATGATCACTGTTCCCGATGTCGGCTAGGACCGACCATCCGCAGGCTCCGGCGATGGAGCTAGAGCATATAGTTAAGTCTATGGCGGATGTGGCTCGGCCCCGGAGAAAGGTTATACTGCCATCGTTTAGCGTCACGGCATCGCTATCTTCAACTGCATCGATAATGGCGTTGCCACGATGGCAACACCTTTTTGATCCCCACACTGTGTGATGCGCGTTGAAGTCACCCATTAGTATGAACGGGGTCTGCAGTTGCTTGAACAGATTCCGCAATTTGTTTCCGACGTCTTTTACTTCTTGGGGGATGTATATGGATGCCACCGTGCATTTTATGGGACAATTGATCTTTCTGGCGACGACGATCAGGTCGGTGTCCAGTTTTACCAGCTCGGACGGGAGGTCAGCTCTGGTTCCTAGGCCGACCGTCTGGTAGATGTTCGATCCTTTAGCTGAATCCCAGGTGTAACGGTGCCCGAACCACGGTGATGGATCCGTGTCACCTTTTATGTGTGTCTCTTGGATAGCGAGACAGATGGGCGCTGAGCGAGCAATCATGTGTTGGAGGTCACCTAGGTTTGTTCTCAGGCCGTTGGTGTTCCACTGGATGGCCAAGGTGTCGTTTGTTCGTACGGGTAGAGGGTCAGAGCTGTGGTTGGGACCACGATTCCTCGCCGGTCGGCTGCTGGGCCTTGTCGAAGTTGGTAGAACGGGCGGTGGGGGGACCGCCGGTGTTTTGCTTATAGGGAGCGTTTGGCCTGTTTGTGCTTTTGTGGAAAGGGTAGAGGCGACAGCAATTGGGATCTGGTGAGTTATAGTATGGTGGGAACTTACTCGGGAGGGACCCGGGTTCCCCGCGCCGGAAACCGTCGGGGACTCTTCGGATGTCTCCGGCACTTCCCGAGTCGGGCGCGGCGCGGGGAGGTGGGCTTTTTTGAAGCACGATGAGCAAGTTGTGTTGTAGGTGGATTGAAGTCTGTTGCTTTCTTTGGTAACGCTGGCGTTCTGCAATGATGCGGCTGATTTTGTACCGTGGGACTCTGTAGAGGAGAAGAGAGCGACAGATGGATCCGGTCAGGTTATGGGGTTGGTAGAGCTTACCCGAGGAAGCCCCGGGTTCCCCGCGCCGGCAACCGTCGGGGACTCATCGGATGTTTCCGGCACCTCCCGAGTCGGGGGCGGCGCGAGGAGGGGGGCTTTTTTGATGTATGCGTTTTTGTTGTTATTGCTGATCTGGTGTGAATCCAAACAAACGGATTCTGCTGACGAACTAGTGGAACAGGTATTGATGTTCCGTTGCGGCTCGTTCGAATCGCTGTTCTCGTAGTGAAACCGTACTGGGTGCCACGAGCATCCGGCTATAGGGCTTGGGTGGCGGGGATAACGGTTGATGTTGCTGTGGTCTAGGGTTTTGGGGGTGGAGTCCAAGTTGTTGAGTTCTTTGTGTGCTATTGATCGTGTTGGCGTGTCGGGCGAGTGATTGTAGTTCAGGGTATCGATGGTTGACGGCCGGGTGCCGTCTGGTAGGTGTTGGCTGGAAGGGTTTAGGGGCAGTCGGTTGTTTGCTGTTGCATTTAGTCTAAAAGTACTTGCCTGGGTAAAACCCGGGCCCGCGTCAACAGCCGCCGGGGGTGCATCGGGAGGACCCGGAACGTCCCCGGTCGGGGTCGACGCGGGAGGGTTGTTTGTTTTGTTTCGGCTGTTGGATTTAATTGCTTTTGTTGTTTGCTGACTGCCGGATTAGGCGTTTGCGAGCTGTTGTGTTTATTCCGAGATGGTGAATGGGTTATCAGGGTCCGATGAGGGTACCTGATTTAGGTTATTCAGTGATGCTGTTGAGCTGGAGCGGGACCAAGACATTGCGGAGTCATTGTTGGGTGTTAGCAGAGTCATGTCGGGAGTTGCTTTGGAGTTGGGGCTTCTGGATTTATCAGTGCCACTTTTTCGGGAGTCTTTTTCTTTTTAGCGATTGGATCTTCTAGGTTCGGACAGGCTGAATGGGCCGATAGAAGTACCCGCTACGGAGGTTGGTTCAATAAACTTGCCCTTTTTGGCTTTCGTTCCCGTAAAAGCGTTTTCGTTGGTGTTCTCCGAGAAGTGAGCGGACTGATGTTTGTAGAGCTCGGTTACAGCTTGTCGGAGTTTGGCTATTTCGGCGGAGGCTGCTTGCAGCTGTTTGGCCTGCTTGGCACAGTGTTCCTTAAGAATATTGATTACCTGGTCTTTATTGTCTTCCGCGCTTTGAGCTTTGCTTTCCTTCAGGGTTGCTAGTTCTTTTTGTAGCTGGGCTATGATTGTGTCCTTTTCGTCGTCCTTGGTGTTTCCTTTGATGGTACTGGCATAGGTTGGGATTTGCGATCGTTTGGTTATTAGGGCTCTGGCTTCGGGATAGGTGATGTTGTTGTCGATTTTTGCTTTGGTGATCATTTCCTCCTCAATGAATTTGGGACACTCCCGGCTACGTGTCGAGTGTCCTTGTCCGCAGTTGATACAGAGGCTTGGGTTGACACAGGGGTTTTCCTTTGATGTTTCGTGTTGTTGGCTGCAGTTCAGGCAGGCGGCGGGGTTGGGGCAGAAACGACTGCCGTGCCCGAAGTGCCCGCACTTGAAGCACATCATCGGCAGTGGGTAGTACGGGCGAATACTGGTGCGCAGTAGACCAATATACACGTGCTCCGGAAGGATGGAACCAGAGAATGATAGGATAACCAGTGGTGTGTTGGTCGGTTTTTTGTCGACCGTTTTTGTAATTCTCCGAACGTTCGTGACCCCCTGAGTCTTCAGCTCTTCCAGAAGTCTAGCTTCTTCTACGTCTTTTGTGTCGGGATCGTAGATAACGCCTTGTACTATGTTGAGTGTTGGGTGGGGGATGATCTCCACCTTTTGGCCGCCTATGAGCTGGTTCATTTTCTGTAGTGCTATATAGGTTTTCTTGGATCGGGTTCTCAATACGTATCTGTATCCCTTTGCCTCTTTTGTTGCGCTCACCAGGTTTCTGGGGTCAGTCTCAAGCACTGCCTGTACCGATTTCAGGATAAGAAAGGGATCGGCGGGGAGACGTTGTTCCGTGTTTCCTGGCTCGTCGATTGCCCTTAATAGTAGTGTCTGTTGGTCGATTATGTCCCCGGAGTTCATGTAGCCGGGGAGAGATCGACTAAGGGGTGGTTCCCCGCCCCAATCGGGGGGAGGGGGGCGCGGCATTTTGTTATTGTTGGTGGGGTTCGTCACAAAACTCTCGTACAAGTCACTACACACGCGAGTACCGGTTCGACTCGAGGGTTCGCTGCTTCACACTCATACAAATCGCCGACGGTCGGCAATTTAATGGGGGCGTAAGTTTTTAACTAGGTTTGAAAATTCGATTTGGTGGAGACGCAAGTTTTTCACTTAGTTTGAATATTTGGTTTGGTGGAGGCGCGGTCGCGTTTATCGATTTGAAGTTGAAGTTTCGGTGGAGGCGCGAGTTGTTTACCTACTTGTGAGTCTGCGCTCCTGTTACCTGGTACAACTTTCGATGTCCAATTTTCTCGCGGAAATGCCGTAGTAGGCTTGGAATTTTGCTAAATTGGGTCGGGAGTGACCCTTTGGCGGCTCCGCGGCCCCTTGGGGTGGGACGGACCCGTAGGGAAGCGACTTTCGCTGCACTCGATATTCGCACTACTGATCGGGAGAATTAACACTGCACTCGCGTGAACTATCGCTGGGGTAGCGAAATACGATTGGAGCCGGATGGCTGAGGCCGAGATTGAAAGAAAGATCCGGATGGCGTAGGCCGAGCACTTATTTTCCAGGCAATCACGGGCCAGAACGAGAAAAAGATAAACTCAACCGATCACTCCGAGTGATTGGTACGATCTGATGTCGTCTGTAATATTATACTGTCGTTAATTGTAAAATCGATTATAGTCTAATAGGTTAAAAATTGTCAAAGAACTACAAATAATTATAATAAGGGATAAAAAAAACTAATATTAAAAATTCCGTTGCAATATGTATAACGAACAGTTCAAATAATTGTACTAAAACAGACATTATACACACCACGAATGCACTGCACGAAAATTGCTGCACTGTGCCCCCGAAAACATTCTAATGAACATTCCTGGGGAGAAGCTGGATAAATTATTGAAGCCAAAGTCTTATCATCTAGACAACCAACGTGAACAGTCGCTAAAAATCGATATTAGCAAGTTTTATTTCAAAAGTGAAAATTAAATAGCCGGTAGTTCAGGCCGAAGTATAGTGAACGTGCTTCAACAATAGCAGTCAGGTAAGTGAAGATAAAAATATAACTACAACAAGCGAGAAATGTTGTGACCTAGTAACAGCCAGTAACAGACTTTACTAAAACTAAAGAACATAGCCTTATAAAGTCTTTGGAGAAGTTTTCGTAGTTTGTGAGCCCCTTCTTTCTGTTGAAACAGCAGTTAAGGTGGTTCCAATTTTACCAAGATCAAAAAATTAACTTTTTAATCATTCAAGCTAGAGCCAAAAAACCTTCAGCAAAGTTGTAGAACAACAAATTTTGGAAAACTTTTCTGAAGACATGTATGCTCTATCTGTCACTCTTTTCATTTTACAACCATTCCAGAAAATCAAATTTAAAAAAAACTTTGCTGACATTGGAGCTTTATGCTTTGTATTTTTCATTTTACAAGAAATTTACTAAAAAAATAGAGTGTTTCTTAAAAAATGATTTTTATATAACTTTTGAAGTTTTGATTTTTCATTAAGATGGCCTTAAAAATACTTTTGGATATTTTGAAAGAGATCAACTTGATTCAATATACCGAACTTGTGGCTTCTCTCGTTAGAAAGTTAAAAAAAATTGTGCTAAAAATTAACTATTTTTTAGTAAAAATTGCAAGGTATAAAAAATATTGTATTTGCATTTTTTTGATGATCTATACTACAAAGCATGCTATTTGATATGACAGTAACGGTATTTAATGGTAAGTGCCCTAATCGAAAATGTTACTATTTAAAAAAGTTACATTTTTTATATAAAAATGTTCATAACTTTGAAGCCAAAAAAGTTTACTAGTTGATGTTTTAAAGAAAATTATGCGCCCTGGAATAATCTTCTAGTTGTCCAAAGGGTATTTTAGTGTAAAACAAACCCTACAAAAGTTATAGAAATAAAACCGTTTTGGATTTCTCGTGCAATGGAAAGTATAGAAGCTAGAGCTTGCATGTCTTTAGAAAATTTGTCCAAAATGTGTGGCTCTACAACTTAATTGAAGACAGTCAAGCTCTATCTTGAACCGTTGAAAAGTTCAGTTTTAAATATTGCTGAAATTAGAACCACCCTAGCTTCTGTTTAAACAAAAAGAAGAGCCTTGCACAGTTCAACAAATTTGCCAAACATATTGTAAGGCTAACTCATTTAAATTTAGCAAAAAGTTAAAATTCCTGCCAAATTCACATTATGAATCACTGTGCAAGGGCTCGCCAGCCACGAACTTGATGAGCTACGTGTCGACGGTGAATCATTTGAAACAAAAAATATATAATCTTTAATTAGCTTAATCAGCATTAGTTCAATGTCTTCCTGCTAACTTATTTTGGAATTATTGGGTGGCTATATGAAGAGAGTTAATAACCCACAACCGAACCACCAGCTTATGTTGGTATGCCTGGTGATATATCGGTGGTATAAATATGGTTGTGTAGAGAGAGAGGGGGGAGGGGTCTCAGGGGGTGTTATTGTGAGGGAAATTTTAAGGGGGTGATGACTGGGTGAGCAGTGGGTAACCCCTCTCCGTACATCACTAGCTACACCTTGTTGACACACTTGTATGTTTTCCTACTATATTGTATCTTACTAGAGTTGTATTTACTATCAAAGTTGGAACTCAAAAAATCGAAAAAAAAAATTATTGAATATTCTGAAAGTACATACTTTTGAAGATATCTGGGCGAAATTTCATCCAGATCGGAGCACTAAATTTTAAATTGCAGAAGTTGGCAGCGCGCTGGTTCATCCACGAATGAAGCGGACACAAAACTATAAGCGCAATTATCTCGGAATGAAATTTTTTGAAAAGTACTATTGCGGTGAACGTGATATCTCAAAAACTATTGATCCGATTATCAAAAAAAAAATGAATTGTTTGTATTTACATTCTCGTGTACTTAAACGGTTCCTTTTTCATCAACAAATTTTCCATTCTTTGCAGTGAATTTTTGATTAAAATTTTGAACACAATAAAACTCAATTTTTTCGTCAACTGCTTTTTTTTGCAAGAAATTTTTTTTATTAGGACACCGATTCGTTCAAGTACACCACAATATATTTTTCTTCAATAATCGTTTTAGTTTTTTGATTTCAGTTGGGTGGTTTGGCTGGGAGACCGTTCACCGCAAACGTCTGTCAAAAAACATGCTTTGGGGGTTGGGCCATAACTCCGACAACCTTGAGTATTTGTTTTTATTAAACTTATTTTTTTTCTATCTTCGATAGTGCTACCAACGAACTGTCTTTCGTTTTTTCAAATAAAATTTGCATAAAACACTTTGAAAAAACCACGCACTTTTTCGCCACAACTTTGTATATAACTCCTTAATAGTTGTTGT
The DNA here is from genome assembly GCF_030247195.1 of Topomyia yanbarensis. Taxonomy (NCBI): domain Eukaryota; kingdom Metazoa; phylum Arthropoda; class Insecta; order Diptera; family Culicidae; genus Topomyia; species Topomyia yanbarensis. The sequence goes on along the minus strand of NC_080671.1, from coordinate 392,478,407 downwards.
ATTCCAACGTTCGTTCGTCTGGTTTTGTCCTAATTATGCACAACTGTTTTAAATTGGTGGAAATTCTGTGTACATTAATGCGCTACTGACTGTGTGGGGTGTTGAGGGTAATTTTGTCTATTATTGTGTTGGAAGTTGTCCGAGCGTTTTTTGTGCTTGTCTATTGCTTGTAAGATGCCAGCGAATGTATTATTCTACACCTGTTCGTTTGTTTGTTGTTTGTTTTTCGTGTTGTTATATCATTTCCAAAAAGGCAGAATGAGTGCTTCTGTGGCTGATCTAATATGGTAGTGGCGGTGAGATCAAACCGATGGTCATGGTCAATGCAATGAGCGACGAGAGCAGTTTTCTCTCTGAGTTGCACGATGTTCGAGTCCACATGTGTGAGACCAGCGTTCAGTAGTTCGTCGAGTTTGTTTATATTGCTGCGGTGCCCAGGCAGTCTTGTTTTTAATAAATTCCTAGTCATGCCCACTCATGTGCAGGTCTGGTAAGGGGTAAAGTATATCACATTGTGGTGGAACAATTCTGGCAGTGAGTCTTTGATGCGGGTGTATAGTTTACTGACTGTATTAATACTTGTGGTTATGGTGACATTTGAGTAGTTCGGGCGGAAGATTCTGATAATTTGCGGTGTTAGTTGCGGTATGTATGGAAGTGATCTGTACGTGGGATCCGACTTTAAAATTCTCTCTCTTTTATAGTTTTTATTATCGTATTTTTGGTTGAGTTTGTAATTTTTACGATTCAAGCATCTGTAAATTCAACTACAGGGATACTCGTTAAAGGTGAGCTGTTATACAATAATTTTCCGGTTTTGAATGTCGTTCATGTTGGTGGACAGGTGGTATATACGTTCTATGCGATTGTAGACGACGTTCAGTTTCTGTAAGAAAGGGTGGATGGAACAGAAATCATGGAAGCGGCCTGACGCGATGGATTTCATATACCATTCTGTGCGTATAGTGTCATCTTGTTTTCTGACGAGAGTCATGTCGAGATATGGTGGTCTGCCTTCCATTTCTTCCTCGAAGTAGAATTGAATTTTGGGGTGGTATAAGCTGAAAGCCTTTAGAACATCTCCAATGTTATCGTGTGGAACTGTCAAATAGGGGTCGTCAACGTATTTGCGCAATACACTGATAAAGAAACTTAGATGGTGTAGAACGGTGTCGATGAGAGTTCCCAACATTAGATCTGCCAGAGTAGTTCAGAGTGGGTTTCCCATTGCTATGCCCAGAGGTGGGAAAAACCGGTTGAGTACCGGTGCGGTAAACCAAACCTCTCTGGCAGACTACTTTTGGTTCAGAATTTTCAATAATTTATTAAACTCATATTAAATTTTAGCAGTTTTAAAACATCAACGATTTTGATAAAAACCACCCTCCTGGCCAACCAAACTTCTGGCCTCGCCGCTGGTACAGTGGACAATGGAGAACGCGTGTATGGTATTGAGATTCATGCTTCGTGAAATTTTTAAAAATAAGGTAAAAACTGAGAATAAATCTACTATGAACGAATAAAAAATTCCAAATCCAAGTCCCATTTTCAAACCTACAGTTTGAGACATTTCGTAGAGCAGATATAGAAGACGCTGTTTCAAATAATGTGTTAGGGCGGTACATACGAGGAGCTAGCCTACAAAGCGAAACCTAAAACTGGGTTCATGTAGCGCAAAACTTATCATGAAATTCGGAGAGCTGCATGGAACTCTTGGTAGGGGAAAATCGGCTAAGACGCACAGCAAAAAATATGAAAATTAACTTAAGCGTATTTCATAATATCGCAGAAAAACTATTCGTGTAATCATGTTTCACGATTAAATTTAAGCTATATATCATGCACATAAAATGAACCCTGAAAATCATGCAAATCTGCCTGTTCCTATGGAAATTTACATTATTCTGCTCGAAACTTGCGCGCTATTAATTCAACTCTCAGTCAATATATCTTATTTTTACACGATTTTACACGAAACGGTGTTGAGCAGAGAGAAAAACTAACTGCGTTATACACATACATTCACGAGCCACAGCTCAATGCGCTTGGATCGTTCGCGCTCAAACGAAACTTATGTACGCCACTTGGCAGTCACGTTAATATGTGTCGCTTTAGCTCAGTCGGTGAGGGGATGTCTTTGGTTGGTTAATGATTGTCGGTTCAAGTCTTGGAATTATCTTACGGTATTTTTATGTCGGTATGGTCACCAATACATACGTAAGTTATTTATAGCACGATTTTTGGCCTATGTAAAATTAATCACGCGCATAATTGTACACTATTGGTCGCGTTCCCTTTATGTGCAGTATACTGCCGCTATACGCATAATTGTCCCATGTGTATAGGGAATCCCATAGCACATGGGACAATTATGCGTATAGCGGCAGTATAGTTAGCATAATTTTACATGGATTCTCATAGACTGCAAAATTAAATAAAAATGTAATGATACGGTAACATTTCTAAAAGATTTAAAATGCTTTTGGAAGATACTGCAATAATCAAGTTTGAGAAATATCAGATATACGAGCAAACATATATATGATATAATTTTTGACAGTAGAAAATAACGATTAAAACCTGAAAATCTTTGATCTCGGGAAATATTTCTAAGTGGGCATGAGGCACTGGGAATTAAAGAAATGATTGGGCAAAAATTTATAAACTATCCATCATCATTCGGGATATGGACACATTTTTTTTCAAATTTGTATCATGTTGGGTATTATGGAAACAGGGCAGGGAAAGATGGACATATTTCTAACGCCAATACTTAGCAGAATGCCGTCAAATTGCATACCCCTGGGCTATATTTTATTATCGCTAGATTGCGATGTACTGACAGAAAACAAAATTTATTGATCGAGAAGCGTGTCACTCTGCCCCTATCCAATGTCCATCTTCACCAACGCTGCATGTTCATCATACCCACCCCAGGAGTCAATCTTTCCCATACCACCTTGGAAATGACGATTTTGCACCTCTTTCCATAACCATTTTTGCCTTTCTCATATAAAGAAAGGCATGCAATCACTCCAAAAATCGACTTTCCAACCGAGGCCCGGAGGACCGAGTGTCATATCCCATTCGATTCAGTTCGTCGAGATCGCAAAATGTCTGTTTAAGTGTATGTATGTGTGTACGTATGTTCTTTTTTTTTAGAGAGTAGTAAAAAAAATTCAGGAAAACCTGACGGAAAATGTACAAAACCCCAATGTCTCAGGAAACGGGTTTGGGCTGCCATCACCCGACCCGCTAAAAAACTACTGCTTTTGCCCAGGACCTGATTCCTCCCCGGCACTACCTTACGGCATTACTTCGGGGAGGGGTTTTAACCCTTGTGACGGCAAGCTAAAATCCTAACATTAAAGGGCAAGCCGGGCCTCTCAGGCCCGTCTAAATTCAAGCTCCTTTTTGCCGTTCTCATATAGAAAGGTTATGCAATCGGTCGAAATTTCGACTTTTTAACCGAGACCCGCAGGGCCAAATCTCTTATACCATTCGACTCAATTCGTCGAGATCGTAAAATATCTGTATGTGTGTGTATGTGTGTTTGTATGTATGGATGTATGTATGTGGCAAACAATCTCACCGATTTTTCTCAGAGGTGGCTGCACCGATCTGTACAAATTTTGTCTCAAATGAAAGGTACAGCCTTCCCATCGATCGCTATTAATTTTATTATTGATCCGACTTTCGGTTCTGGAGTTACGTGTTGAAGAGTACAATCACACAGCAAATTTCCATAGAAACTGATACTACCATTATGTCCAAATGATGCAATATATATTAAAATATGTGCAACATTACTTGGCTTTGCATGTCTAGATCATTAATGACCCACCGAAGGCACTTCGACCACATTGGCCAGCTATGGCGGTTCTTGATGCCTTGGGGGAACTTACCATGTTCCTAAGATAATGTCATACCTATTTCTCAGCGAATTCTTTACCGATTTTTACAAACTTGGTTTCAAATGAAAGGTACAGCATTCCCATTGGCTGCTGTTGAATTACTAATTGATCCGACTTCCGGTTCCGGAATTACAGGATGATGAGTACAAACAATAAGCAAATCCCGATTTCAGCGTATAAGGCGATGGATGTAAAAAGATCAAATTTTTTCCAAAAGGTGAGTACTCGGAAGATCACGTTGACTGTCGATTGGTTCTGAGCTCTATTTCGTTTGAACACGACCAATAAATGCTTCTGGGTTGCTATTAATTTCTTTTGATGCATAACCGGAGTACATATTCAGATTTCTCTTCCGAGTCTGCATCAGATTCATTGTCGGAAGCAATATCATTCACATCTTCTTCCTCGCTTTGCAAATCAGTTTCGGAATCGTCTGCTGTTGAATTTGCTCGAATTTCTTCCATTATTTCAGATTCTTTGAGACGATTGAAAACATGGGCATATCATCTTATAGCCGTTTAAATATTTTGTTGCTTTTAGATCCTACAATTTGAATAATTACGACAACTATAACACAGAGAATAGACAAAAAATAGACAATAACGACAGAGTTAGGTTATGTTGCATCCAAATAATTGTCAAGTAGACCACAGTGGGTGAAATAAAAGTATTTACCCAAAAAAATATGACACACGTCATTGTCGTATGCTATTTTTACAAGAAATGTATAGAATTCGCTCAAACTTTCAAGATTTTTTTCTTATAAGAAAAGGTAAAAAGATAAAATCAATCAAAACATGAAAAAAATCCCTGCTAATATGAAGATGAACTCATCAAAATGTTTTTTTCATATAAATATTAATGTATAAAACCCGTGGTATTCCTAATAAATATTGCATGCACACCGGGCCTGCCAGGCCCGGCTTGCCTTTTTGTGCAAGTAAAAAATTCAAACATTGCTGCCCATTACTCCATAGATGAAAATTTCACAATTCTTTATTTTTGTTATAGATTTCAAAGCTACTTATAAAAATTTCCAATCCCAAGCTTATACTACATACACATTTTTTTGTAACTAAAAAATTGTAACGTGCCGGGCCTCTGAGACCCGGTTGCCTTTTTGAGGGTTAATGTGCATAAATCAACTACTTACTAGTTCGTTTCCATCCGCAGGGTTACAGCACCACTCCTCGACACACCACCAATTCTCCACCATACACACAGACTGGCAATTTCTGCATGGCAGTCGGAAAGCTGGCTGTGAGTCGAGACTTACTGCTCCTCCCCTACGAAGACAATCTGGACTGTCTAATTCACCGAACCCTTCGGCTCCCTTGTGCCAGTTAGCACCGCCACTCCCTTCTCGCACCATTCAGCGTCGTTTACTCGTTGAGCACCAGACTTGTTCGCGAACTAATCGGTCCAGTCCCCGACGATTGACCTAGCCTGCTCCGACGGAGAATTTCCCGACGAGAGAAGTTCTTCCGAAACCGAGCCAACCAACCAGATGTCGAGGTCAGTTCGGCGATTCCGGTGGAGCAGGGCGTCCGGTTCGCTGATGCCCCGACGACCTGCGACTGGTGGTATCTCGTCGCGGTCTACTCAGTCTAGTCCCCGGCGGTGAATCTAGCTTACGCCGACGGAGAGTTCCCCGGCGAAGGAAGCTCTCTCGATACCGATTCTTCTTTTGTTTTAGCACCACAATTTCTTGAGCCCTTTGGCTCCCTGTACGGTGCCATTTAGCACCGCAACTCACTGAGCCCTCCATCTTCCGCCCTTACTTGTTCGCGAACTACTCGGCCTACTCCGACGGAGAATTCTCCGGCGGGAGAGGTTCTCCCGAAACCCCCGATACCGTGGTTCGTTTCCGTGAGCCATTTAGCTCCCCGCTTCGTCCCGATCTACTCGATCTAGTTCCCGGCGGTGAATCTAGCCTACTCAACGGGCCAGTCAGTAGGTGCTGAGGTCCATCCAGCAATTCCGGGTGGAACGTAGCTTCCGGTTCATTAGCGTCCCAACGTCCCACTGCTAGCTGTACGACGCGGTCTACTCGGTCTAATCCCCGGCGGTTGATCTAGCCCACTCTCGAACTACCCGGTAGGATGTCGAGGTTGGTCCGGCGATTCCGGTGAAGCCTGACGTCCGGTTCACTGGTGCCCCGACGACCCAAACCCGGTGCTACGTCGCGTACTACTCTACTGGTCCCCGTCGGTGGACCTAGTCAACACCATGGTCGATCCGGCGATTCCAGTTCATCGGAGCTTCGATGGCTCGAAGCCGTGTACTACTACGTTGATGGTCGTTGCTCCTCTCGCCAACTTCGTTGCAACGCTGACATGATTTGAACGACTGTTCTGTTCACCGCGTCCCATTTTTCTTTATCCGCGCACAGATCGGAAAACTGGAAGTGGCAGGGTCATTAGAAACAGGCTTAAAATCCTATAGGAAAATCTTTTGTCTTCTGTTGGCAGTGGTAGGCAGCATAGCTAAAAATAGCCCCATCAATAGAATGATGCGTTATTATAATGAAAATTGTGTAATAATTGACCTTTCCATGTCTAGAAAACAAATCAAATCTGAACTAAACTGTAGAAATAATGTATAGTATATAAGTAAATATTGTAAAACCATTCTATGTAGTCTACATATGCTTGACGAAAATAAATAAAATAAATAAATAACTACGAATCATCACTCAAGTCTACCAACATGCCTCCTGGTGATAACAGACATGTCCCTCTTTACCGTAAGAACCGACAAAAGAGAAGCCACGGAAGATCACTACTGAAAACCTGTCGACGATTAGCATCAATGAAATGCTGCTGTTCATCTCTGTTTGCCTTTCGAATGCCGGGATAGATTTTTATTCGACAATTTCCATTGCGCTTAGTGGTAGCGCGTTCGCTACAGCGTGTAAGGTGGTGCTGTGACTACAGCGACTACCTGCCACTGCCGATGGATTCAGCGGAGAGAAATCGCTATAGACTCAGCAACCATCTTAAGCTGTGGTTATTCTTCTTCGACTAATTTTAAGTCACACCATTGTTTGCTTTTTTGATGTGACATTGTATGCATTCAATTTTTTAGCTTAAGCCTAAATGGTCAGATGACAAACGAAGAGAAATGTTTGTACATAAAAACCTGTTTTAATCCACCTAGCGGTGCAATTGTGCCTTTCTCATTTCGCTAAACTATGGCACGGAGGCTTTTTATGTTCAACATAATCGTGGAAATGTCCATTACATTCTTAGTACACTTTGCACTTATACACAATGGCATGCCAGCCACGAACTTGATGAGCTACGTGTCGACGGTGAAACACTTGAAACAAAAAAATATCATACTCCATTAGCCTAATCAGCATTAGAACAATGTTATCTGCTTGCTAACTCATTTTGTCATGCGGGGGTGGGTATGTGAGGAGGGCGAAAGTCCCATGAACGAACGACTCCCCAGCTTAAATTGGTATGCTTTGTAATATAGTGGTGGTTTAAAGATGATGGGGTTAAAACGGAGGGGTATGAGGTGGTGGTCTGAGGGGTGATTTAAGGAGATTTTTAAAGGAGGGGACTGAACAGTAGAGGGGGGGGGGGGGGTGTAACCCCTCTCCGTAAACCATCAACTACGCCCCTGTTAAAATCCAGAAACCTTATGCGAGTCGAAAAAAAATTTGGCCGGGATTAGGTTGACGTTTTTCAGAGTGATTGCATAACCTTTCTATATGAGAAAGGCAAAAATGTGCCAAAATCCAAAAAAGTGAATCGTAGTCAAATTTTTTTTTCGAGTTTGCATCAAATCTCGACGTTTCATGCACCTTGAACACATTTAGCATCAAAAATAAAAATTCTATTTTTAATTTTTCCTATAGTTTATATGAGAAATTTCTGTGTGGCCGCACTCTGAAACCCGTAATTCCGGAACCAGAATTCCGATCGATCCAAAATTCAATAGCAGCCGATGGGAAGGTTGCACCTTTCATTTGAGGCTAAGTTTGGGCAAATCGGTCCAGCCATCTCTGAGAAAAATGAGTGACATTATTTGACACATACGCACATACATACACACACACATACACACACATACATACATACACACACATACAGACTTTTTCCAATCTCGACGAACTGAGTCAAATGGGATATGACACTCGGCCCTCCGGGCCGGGATTAGGTTGACGTTTTTCAGAGTGATTGCATAACCTTTCTATATGAGAAAGGCAAAAAGGTGGTTAGTAGAAAATGTTGCAAAAAGTGTGACACAAACTGATGTAGACAATGCAATCGACAATCCGATCATAAATGAAGGTGTACCGATTTCTTTAGTCGTTTCACCGTATTTCAAACGAGTTGCTGAGATGAGCTTGTACGAACGCCTTAGGGCTAAATGCAGACAGTCACAAAACGAATGGACCGTCGATATGCAGAAATGTCATTGAACAAATTAAAAAGTAAATGACATCAGCTGGAAACATTTCGACAACTGCAGATTGCCGGTCGAAATATAGAAGGGCTATGAAGGCCCATTGGTTGAACGAGGAAACGCTTGAAAGAAATTCGATTGCTCTCGCTGTGCGGTGTTTGAAGGGACGACACACGGCTGATGCAGTAACAATTCACAAAGTGCACCGTGACTTTGACAGCGTGAATAAGGTACGTTACTGCACAACCGATAGTGCTGCTAATCTTCGGAAAGTACTTAGAGAATACTCGCAGATAACATAAGCTAACACCGGATTAACGCTGACCCCAAAGATGGAGACACCAGTTGTGTTCCTTAGCAAACATCTAATCTATCGTGATGTCCCCCAAGAAAATATGTTCTGTATAAGCCGGTTCGAATCTAATATATTTTGTTATTTTAATAATTAACCAGACCAAAATCATAACACAATTGGTTACAAAACATTCTGTAATAATATTGTTATCTCATTTTGATCAGGATATCACGGGTAACCATGAGATTGACACTTTCCGCCTGTAACTATTCCGCCATGCAATGGGTGGGTTTTGGGAATAGATCTAATCTAACAACAACATACCTTTATGATAAACATCTGCTTCCTAGAGACAGCCACTTAGATGACAAAAAATCCTACAATTCGTTTCTATCAAATTTAAATCCCGCCATATCCACCCCGAAACAGTAATAAACGGCTCACCACCAGATCCTGTCGGTGAGGCAAGAAAACATTCCATTTGACTCTGCACAAAGCTCCTTCCACCTTCATCCAGTCGAGTTGCGATTTCAAAAGTAAAAAGAAAACTACAACAAATACTTTTCCACAGTTGAACGTAACATTTTCCACGCGGTTGCTATCCAACCGCGGGGGAGAAAGTAGGTACATTTCACATTTTCGCAAATCAGATCCATTCGTGTACCTACCGACCGACAAACCGGCAGTCGACGGGACGATGACGAGTAGGTAATGGTTAGTAGAAAAAGCCCCCCTCGTATTCGCTATTATCATCAACAGCAATGGGCCCCGGAGGCGGCTTTTCGTCAACGTCTAACGGATAGGAGCTCTCGAATTTTTTTCTTCTTCCCATCTCCTCACCATTCAACGTAAGTTTTGGTACTGGCAGCGGGAATAAACAGAAATCGCAACCGGGAGGAAGCCCAGCGAACGGTAGACGGCATGGAATTTCATTAGCTTGTTATGAGATTAGCAATGATACTGCAAATTGTTTCTGGGCTTATAACCCGTGCTGGTTTTGGTAGACAGCTTTTTCTGCTTACGGCTTGCGCTCTGTTTTACAAATGGCAAACGTTGAGCTCTGTGAAAAGTGCGCGGTAATAAGTCCGGAAATCGATTTCGTTTGCGATTCTCAAGAGGAAAGTGTGATGATGCAATTTCCGTGCCGCTTTTCGCTTTCTTTCATGCGAGATCTGGATCGTTTCAATCAAGATGATCCCAAGGGTGCCGAGGTGTGCTGGGCTGAGGGAATGGTATTACATCAGGTACACGTTCATCGGAGTGTCCGGTTGTGTACAGTGGCGGAACAGTTCGGACTACATATTCACAAAACACCACCAACTATACCGGCAGTTGTGTGACTTTCGTGTAGTTTTATTCCAAGCGCACATATTTCAGTTAGATTAGAATAAGATAGTTCATAGAAATATTCTCATACTCACATTTACAAGACATCAAAATTAGCGCCTTAGTGATTACCGAAATAATTAAAGCGGTATTCCCAGGAAACGATTTTTTGCCATGTTTTCAATGTAAACAACTATTCCATTGTTCTGGTCTAGAGAGTCTGAACCAGTTAGTTGCTAGTTTTGCATGACTTTCGGTTTGTTTTTGAATTTGTTAAAAATAAAAATTTAAGCAACTACAATTGCTGCCTGGTGGGTGCTGCAGACACAGATCCATGTTCTTGTCACAGGAACATTGGTTGTATTGTACACCGCATCTTGGGGATTAATCAGTCTACCTTTTCTCGCGTCATCGTACACGTCCTTGTAGCCATAGCTACAGCTTTTTTGATGTTCACGGTCGTATGTTCTTGTTTGTTTCTTGTTCTTACGAATCGCTATTGTATGTTTGCCTTGAACGACTTGGTGTTTATTATTGGTGTTGCTGGTTGTCTGTTTGGAGGCACTGGGTGCAATCATTGTTACTGCTTAGTCGGTACTGTAGTAGGTTTCGAGATAGAGTTGGTGCATCAGTTTTATATGGCTTTTTGATAATGTTAAGCTGCGTATGTCGAAGGCTGGTTGATTTATTTTATTTGCTTCGGCTTTCCGTAATGTGCCGTCTAAATCTAACAAGACTAGGTGCTTACTACGTGACTCCATAAAACGGTCCCCTTATTTTTTTAATAATGTTAATATATTTTCATACTATTTTTTAAAAAAAATCGGAGACTGGCAAAATATTTCTTGTATAGTTCAGATTTATTTACTTTAAACTTATTCGAATGGAGAGATCCTTATGTCTTAACTATTTGCTATAGTCCTCTAGGGACGATGGAAAAGTTGACTCTCACGGTTTCTTCTGAAATATTGTTCCATGCTTTTATTATTTTTATTTGGGTTTCAACCAGACCAGTCATCCACCCTGCAATTAAGAGTTTGTGTAAGTTACATTTAATTTTAACATTGGTATAATAGGTTCTAGTTTTACTGTTGTTGGAATCTTCTACTCTTGGTTTGGGTGAAACCTTTCCAGTACTCCTAAGGCTATAACAGAAGGCCCATGGTTGGGTGAAATAGCTATGGAACTCGGGTTGCGGGTACGTATTTGTGAAGCCAAACATTTGTAACATTCCATGTGAGGCTTACTTTTGTGCTCACCTTTTTCGTACCTTGTGAGGCTGACTTGGATGCTCACCCTTCACTCCTCTGCCACGCCACGAGGTATCAATAGCGAAGTCCCAACATACTACGCTACTACCCTCCCATCTTGGCATGAGGCAGTCCATATATACGCATATTCACTCACGCTTCTGCCTTGTTTCGGGATGGCTGGGTTTACCCCTTACGCGGTTGCCAGTCGCTGCGCCAAACCTGCCTCAGCATGAACAGACCATTCACTCACTTTTTCGCGCTCGGCCCTTTCCGCTCCAACTATCCAATCACTAGTTAGTCGTGCCCGTCGTCTGTTGCTCGGTGCGCCAGATTTTCTGTAGCCTACAGGCAATCTGGGTGGTTGCAGTCGAGACTGCTTTCCACCGATTGACACATCTGCTGAATAAGGGTATCAGGGGTTGTGTCCCAGCCACAGACGTCAAGCATTGCTCTTCTTTCGACGTCGAACCGAGGACATACGAACAGTATGTGCTCGACAGTTTCGTCACCACTTGGGCAGTCAGGGCAGACGGGGACCTGTGGAGGTACTGTCGGAAGCAGCTATGGCCTGACAGAAATTGTGTCAAACTGTGAACTTCCCCCCCACCCAGCTCGATATCGATATGTTTAGTATCAGCCGGTGGGTCCACCTGCCTTTCGAGGGGTTATCCCACTCACGCTGCCTTCTGGCGACCGAAGCCACCCTGGTGCGCTCGCGGGCTCCTCTAGTGCCACACAGCTCAAAGCACTCCTCATCTTCCCGGATGACAAACCCGACTGGCTTCATGCTCGCTATCACGCAGGATGCATCGTGTGATACCGTGCGGTAGGCAGATATCACTCTGAGGCACATCACGTGGTAGGTGCTCTCCAGTTTCTGCAAGTAACTGGTTACCCTGAATGCTCTTGACCAGGACGGGTCGCCGTACCTCGGGGATTGACTCCCCGTAGACCTTCAAGGTTACGTCGTCGGCAAAGCCGATGATCTTGACCTCAGCAGGGAACTTTAGTCTCAGAACCCCGTCATACATGAGGTTCCATAACACCGGGTCTAGGGTCTAGCCCCGCGGGACTCCGGCGGTAATAGGAACCCTTTTCTGACCGGCATCGGTCTCGTATAGCAGTACGCGGTTCTGGAAGTAACCAGGATCCGGTACAGACCCACCGGTAGGCTAAGCCGGTGTAACGAGAGCGCGATGGCATTCCAGCTTGCGCTGTTGAATGCGTTCATCACGTCGAGTGTCACTAACGCACAGTATCGAATGCCTCGCCTTTTTCGTTGGATCGCTATCTCGGCAGTCTTTATCACTGAGTTGATAGCGTCCACCGTGGACTTACCCTTTCGAAAACCAAACTGGTTGCTTGACAGGCCGTCCGAACCTTCTGAGTACGGGGTGAGCCTATTGAGGATTTGCCAGTCGTGTCAATCAGACAGATTGGTCTGTACGCCGATGAGTCGCCTGGCGGCTTCCCGGGATTCAGCCACAGCAACAATTTCTGCCTTTTCCATCTATCGGAGAAGCGGCACTCGTCAAGACATCTCTGCATAGCCATCCTGAACATGTTCGGGTGCGCTATGATCGCTGCCTTGAGAGCGCTGTTTGGAACTCCATCCGGCCCTGGAGATTTGATCATTGCTAGGGAATTAGCCACTGCGAGTAGTTCTTCATTCGTCACCGGAGTCACCATTTCGGCCGCGTCCACACTGTTTCGTGGTACAAGTGGCCAGGGGCTTGTGACTCGAGACGGGAAGAGTACTTCGATAATCCTCGCCAACCGGTCCGGAGACCGTTTTGGGGGTGGATTTGGCCTTAGCCATCACGATTCTGTAGGCGTCACCCCACGGATTCGCATTGGCACTCTCGCACAGGTTGTCGAAACACGCTCTCTTGCTGCTTTTAATGGTCTTGTTAAGGGCCAATTTCGCAGCTCGGAACACTTCACGGCGGTACTCTCTTGCATCCTCGGTGCGGGCTCTTTGCATCCTACGTCTAGCTCTGAGGCAGGCTGATCGTAGGGCTGCAATCTCTGCACTCCACCAGTATACCTGGCGTTTGCCGTTTCTTGGCAGGGTATTTCTCGGCATGGTGGCGTCGCACGCGCGTGATAGGACTGTTACCAGCGCATCCCCGCTTAGACTGTCGGTGTTGGCCTCCAGTCCCAGGGCCGTGGTGAAAGCTTCGATGTCGAAGTGATTGGACTTCCACCCGCGTACCTGTCAGGGATCACCCGCCCTCGGATGTTGTGCATCATAGTCGATCCTAAAGAGAATTGCTAAGTGATCGCTAAGGGTGTAGCCCTCGTCTACCCTCTATTTTATGCCTGGAACCAGACCCGAGCTGGCAAACGTTGCGTCAATCCATGCCTCCATCCCGTTTCTGCGGAATGTACTAGCGGAGCCATTATTGGCTAACACAGCGTCGAATTTCGCAAACGCTTCCAGTAGCGCTTGGCCCCTGCTATTTGTGCAGCGGCTGCCCCACTCTACTGCCTAAGCGTTGAAGTCTCCCGCTATGACTACCGGTTTCCGGCCCACTCGGATCACCCTTATAGGTGTCGAACAGTGTGGGTGCTTCAGAATAGGGCCATGGATCACTTCTCCAACATCTTCGGCGGTGAACTTACTCTACTCTGAATGAGAGTTCTCCGATGGAGGAATTTCTCCCGACGATGCTACCCACTTCTTTGAGCTATTTAGCTCTCCAGCTTTATCGAGATCAACTCGGTTATTATCTGGTGGTGAGCTGTCCTAGGCCAACTAAGAGTCCCCTGACAGCGGAATTTCACTCAGTGGCGATGTCTGTTTGATGGCCAATTAGCTTCCATTTTTGTCAATACAGCCGAATAGTCCACGGCGGTGAATCTACTCTACTGTGAATAGATATCTCCCGATACCGATGTTCGTTCGCATGTCGTCCCAATCTACTCCATCAAGTCCCCGGCGGTGGACCTAGCCTATTCGACGAGCTAGCCATTAGATACTGATGTCGGTCCTGCGATTCCGGGTGGAGCGTAGCTGGTACACCAACGATCCACTGCTAGCTATTCGATGCGATCTGCTCACTCTAATTCCTAGCGAAGGATCTAGCATACTCACGAGCTACCCGGTAGATTATCGAAGTCGGTCCCGCGATTCCGGTGAAATCTGACGTCCGATTCTTAGCGCCCCGACGATCCAAATCCGATGTTATGTCGCCTACTAGTCAACTGGTCCCCGGCGGTGGACCCAGTCAACGCTGATGAAGAGTTCCCCGGCGGAGGATGTTCACCCGAAGCCCAATTTGTGGTTTCACGGGGGTTTTCTAGCCGACGGCGAAACTTTTTTGGTCCCTTTTCTGCTTTCTCTGCAGCGCGGAGAGTATTCTCGTCACTACTCTGTTGGCAGTATTCCAGGTATGCTCATCGTGGAACATCTCTTCGACGATATTGTTATCTGTCACGCATGATATACACCTTCGAACTTCTTCGAACCTGCATCATTCGAAGACCACATATTCCGGTGTCTCTTCCACGTTCACACACTCCGGGCAAAGTCATGACGAATCATGTCCAAACCTGCGTGTCGTGACCCTAATCAATCTCTGCCCCACGTTCGTCTCGTTGATCAGTACTCGGTTCTGAAAGTAACTTTTCCGAACCTTGAACAAATAGTCCGGAACCCGCATTCTGTACGGCGCTACGGCGATAGCCACCCAGCTGGTACTGTTGAATGCGTTCTTCACATCGATTGTAACCACGGCACAGTAGCGATTACCCCTTCTCTTTGGTTTCGATACTTGCTCCGCGCTCGCGATGACTGTGCGGATGGCGTCCACCGTCGATATCCCTTTGCGGAATCCGAACTGCCTCTGCCACTGTCCGTTCTCACTTTCAGCGTAGTTCGTCAGCCTATTGAGAATATCCCTTTCCAGAAGTTTACCAGTATCCAGCAGGCATATAGGCCGATACGATGCTGGATCTCCTGCTGGTTTCCCTGGATTTGGCAGCAACATCAGCTTCTGGATGTTCCATCAGTTCTGAAAGTAGCCTTCGTCCAGGTATTTCTGTAGAACTATCCTGAAAATGTCCAGAAACGCCAGGATTGCTGTCTTCAGTGTCACGTTGGGAATACCGTCCGATTCGGGAGCTTTCTTCGCTATTAGCCTTTTCGCAACCATATGTAGCTCGTCGTTGAAGACTCGATTGTCAGCAGCATTTACTCCGTCTGCGTCAACGTACTGTGAAGGCCATGCGGTTGGCTCATGCTTCGATAAAAGACTCGATGACGATAATTTTCAATTTGTCAGCGCTTATTTCAACTAGCGTCGTTGGACCCTTGATCATGGCCCAGAACGACATGGTAAGCGTTGCCCCAGGGGTTGGCGTCTACTTCTCTGTTCAGCTCTTTGTAGTAGGGGGACATATAAAGCACTATCTCGCGATTAAAAGCAACCCTTACATCCCAGAATGTCACCTTATACTTCTCTCTCACTGCCCCAGATCTTTCTCTTCGAACGCGTCTTCTGACTCTTAGGCCGATGGTGAACCTTCCGTTCCACTGATACACCAGACGTCGGCAGTTCCTCGGCTCTATTTTTCTCGGAATTGATCACACTATCTCGCTACACTGATAATATAACTTCGTAAATATAATGAAATCGATCATGCAATGCACGAATTCATTCTTTGTTTTCTGCAACGAAGTACTTTCGTGCATTGTAACTAGTAGGTTTCGTTCATTTCATGAAAAAGAATGGCCGCTTGGTGAACGAAGGATTTCGTAATCGAATGTAATGTAACGAATGTAATCATTGATAACGACACTAATTTTCGTGAATAAAACGAAATGTTTCGTTTATACGCGTTTGTGTATAATACAAACGATTTCATTACTCACACGAATTTATTTTGTTCATCTTAGGAAAGTTTTCGTATTCATTATTTTTGCAATCGATATTTTAGGATCGATGTTTGACGACAACGATTTTTTTAACTAACTAAAAGAATCGATTTGGCAAAATCGATTTTATTTCAACCTGCTCACCTCTATTGAGTACTAGAAAGATTGTGGTGTGATGAAATGGACGCTTGATGAACACAAGTTTTAGTAAATTTTACTTATCTAGTGTACATGGCACGAATGAAACGAAATGATTCGTTTGTTTCAATAGATGTATGCGTATATTACGAACGACTTCGTTGGTCGCACGAATTCATTTCGTTTATTTTAGAAAAGTTTTCGTATTTGTTAGCCTCTTATTGTTTTCAGTCGATCTTTTGGGATCGATGTTTGACAACTTCGATTTTTTTTTAATTTAAAAAAATCGATGTGGCCAAATCGATTTTACTGTGGTGTGAAGAAATGGCCGCCTAATGAACGAAAATTTTCGTAAATTTTACTTATTTAGTGTACAATGCACGAATGTTGTCGTTGAAAACGACAATATTTTTCGTGAATGAAACGAAATGTTTTGCTTATTTTAATAAACATTTCTGTATATTACGAACAATCTCGTTGGTCGCACGAATTCATTTCGTTCATCTAAGAGAAGTTTTCGTAACCATCTTTCATCGTTTATCTCTCGTCATTCTCGATTAGTTAAATTTTGTGAGGAGTAAAGCGCATAAAGTTAAAAGTTAATTAATTAGTTAATTTATCCGGGTAAAATAGTGACCCTGTAACTAGAATCTTCATCTAACCGCATCTAGCAGCGCAAGAAACCATACAGCATGGCTGTTAAAGCAATCACTGATGAAGCTCACTTCCAAACCGAACTAGCCGCAGCAGGAGGAAAATTGGTCGTTGTGGATTTTACCGCAGCTTGGTGTGGACAGTGCCGAAACATATCGCATTTGTTCGATCAGCTTCCAGCGAAATATCCAAAGGCTGCGTTTCTCAAGGTGGACGTCGACAGATGTACCGAAACGGCGCCGTCCCAGGGCATGTCGACCATGCCAATGTTTATTTTCTACCGAGCCAGAACAAAGATTGACAGGATGCAGGGTGCATCATGCAGTTCCAGCGGTGGTCATTTGGTGTCCGATTGTGACGAACAGTTGATCATTTCGATTACCTTCAATCAGCTGGTCAAAATCAGTGCCATCAAGTTCAAAGCACCGCCTTTCACGGACCGAAAAAACGTGAGAATCTTTATCAATCAACCAAGCACCATTGTTTTCGATATGGCCAAATCGCAAGTTTCGGTGCAGGATCTGGTACTGGGGCAGAAGAATCTTGTGTCGGGATCGTCGATTCCGTTGCATTCGTTAAATTTCAGAACGTGCAGAATATGCAGCTGTTCGTGAAGGATAACGATTCTGGTGACGAGACGACCATTATTGATCATTTGGCCTTCATCGGGTCACCGATTGCAACGACTAAGATGGATGACTTCCAGCGGGTGGCTGGGAAGAATTGTGAAAGCCACCAGATTATTTGAGCCGCCGGGAGAATGATGGTTAGAAGGCGGTGGATAGGTGCGGTGACGTATATTTAAAAGGTTAAAGATAGTGATGCGCGTTAACTTGTACTTTTTATAAATTGTTCAACAAAATAATGAGCAGGAAAAAATGGCATATTATTTCGATATTGCTCCGGCAGAGAAAAACTCAATGTTATTCATACAAAACCAACGAGCAGTTTACGATGGCTCAGCTGAATCCGTACAGCTCCGGATTCTGGATCAACTGGAAACGAAAGAGGTTCAGGAAATCTTCCTGAAACCGGCGGCACGGATACGGCTACTAAATAGTCGGACTGAGACCGTCGTGATGAATTGTTGACGTATTCTTCCTCTA
Source organism: Topomyia yanbarensis (assembly GCF_030247195.1). Classification (NCBI taxonomy): domain Eukaryota; kingdom Metazoa; phylum Arthropoda; class Insecta; order Diptera; family Culicidae; genus Topomyia; species Topomyia yanbarensis. The sequence continues at coordinate 392,460,423 of NC_080671.1, read as the reverse complement.
TTGAAGCTTTTTTGACGTTGACGGTTTGGCGAATAGTATTCGTCAATATTACAAAGATGTTCGTATATAGCAGCGAACAATTCGTTTGCCGAATGAAGCTGTTTCGTAATAAGCCAACGAAAGTCGTTTCGTGGTATTCACGAAAAATTCGTAATAAAAAATAAAAATGTTTCAATAGAACTACGAACGATTCATCATATGTACGAAAAAATTCGTATATTTTATGAAGATTGTCTGTATGAAACAAATTCCTGGCCATTTACGAATATATTCTATCAGTGTAATGTTTCCGACTGCGTATCAGCACTTTGGTGGTACTTGGTGATGTTCTTTGGAGCATTTTTCTGCGAGCTTCGATGGTAGTTGGGTGCTCCAGGTCGCGTAGAACCGCATGGAATATCGTTTGTTGGTGTTGGTTTATATACGGTCGTATGGGCCGGTGTTTTTCAGAAATAGCAGGATTACCTCCTCCCGTACTGGGTCGTTGGCTAGTATGTCCCGTACAGATCACACCAAACCGTATTTCCGCCGAAGATTCTTGAGCTCCTGGCAGTTGCAAAGGAGATGCTCGATGAAGAGGCAGGTGCTGCAGAATACGCATTTTGGTGTTGATGCGTTGGAGACGGTGTGTGCGTAGGTCACTCTGGTTTGCCCCACCCGAAGTATCTTTTGCTTGTTCTGGTTGCCCCGGTCTGTCCAACTGTCGGTTGATTCCTTGATCTATTGTGTGTGGCCCACCAGTGTTGGGTGAATCCGTGGTGCAGATTGATATTGAAGTCCCTGTAGATATCGTTGGTTGGGATCTCGTCTGGGTGTCGGGTTCATCTGCCGTGTAGGGCTAGACGGTCGGCATCCGTGTTTTCTTTGATACCACTGTGGCTAGGGACCCAGCATAGTGTGACCAGTGGGTCACAGTGGCTTTCGATAGCCTGTACGAAGGGGAATGTAGATGTTCCAAAAGGGATGTCTCTCATAACCGATAGGGAGTGAGTCAAGATGAGCGTTAGTGCGTCGGTGTTTCTTTTTGCCACTGCTACTACAATGACAGTCGCTTCAGTAGCGACGATTGAACAGGAGGGTGGTAAGTGGAAAGAGAGCCCGCTCCCTAGTCCGCTGATTTCCGCTACGACGCCATCGTCTGCTTTGGAGCCATCGGTCTAGATCCTTGTATTTTTCAGGGTGGTTGCAGGTGAGACTATCGTCGATGGTCTGCTCGGAGTTCTGCCAGGCCCTTGGTCTTACAAGGTCAGCCGGGCGATGGTACCCAGAGAATTGTTGGTGAATTCCTGATGCATGTTGGCCGCGAAGGTAGGGGGGAGGGGGTATTGGTCAAGCGAAGTCCTCTCGAGGAGTTTCAGTGCAAGTTTGAAAGTTGATAGAAGGTTGTATTCCGGTTTTAACGCAGGCTGATTCAGTAGGGGGCTTAGTAGTATCCCGGAGACTATCCGCACTACTACGTGGTAAAATGGCACGAGAATAGTGAACGATCCCCTGTATTTGGCTAGATATATTAAACAAAAATTTTGCATGGTACCGAAAATACCGGTACTAATTTCCATTCAGTACCATTATTTCGGTATTAATAATTGATCGCTTTTCCCGAGATTTTCGGTACCGGTACTACCAGGACCCCAACCCTATATGGCGATCCTATGGACCGCTACGACTTCTTGACCTTTTAACTCGTCAAATAGTTACTCATGTCTTTGGTGTCGATATCATAGACCACACCCAGAGTGATGTTGAGTGTTAAGTAAAAAACCCCCTCAACCTTTTGCCCGTCGATCAGCTCGTTAAAGGCTAGCAGAGCATTGTACGCCTTTTCTCGAGATCACTCCTAAGACGAACCAGGTTCCTGTACCTTCTTTGGTGGCCGAAACCATCTTTGTCGGATCGCATCCTATCACACGCTATACCGATTCCGAAACCGTAAACGGTTTGATTGTCAATCGGGCATCGAAATCGTCATCCAATGCTATAGCTCGTAGTAGCAGGGTCTGTTTGTCAATGATATCACCTGAATTTAGGTACTCAGGCAAAGTCCGACTCAAATAGGAGCCCCTGTTTCCCAGAACGGGGAGTAGGGAGGGTTCCTCCATTTGGCTGGTATTTATCGGTCGTCAGGTGAGCGGATTCTCAAACCCCAATAGTATTTTCAGATCCCCTTCTAGAAAAAAACAATCTTTATTTGAATAATAATTGCTCCAGTTTAAATGAGAAGATTGTCTGAGTACCATGACTACCGGTCACGCCCATACATCCGCAGCTATGAGACAGGAAGTATTAATGTGCTACCCACTTAACAGAAGGAGCAGCTTTATTGCCACCCAGTGACTGCAAATCTCACCAAAAACTAATGCTACAAACTGGTTCTTCCAAATAGATGACTAACTTTTAATGTCTCCGATTTTCTGGAATGGAAAATTGCTAACCAAGGTTCGGTTCGTTTACAGAAACTGTATAACTGAACTTGTCCGTGGCGATGGCACGAAACAAGTTATTTCACCAAACCTCCAATGACCCCCTAATGCAAGAAGGAAAAAGTTTCCCCTACTCGAGTAACGCCTGGAAACACTATTCGGCGCACAGGGAACAACACCACCCAAAATGACGAACATAATTTGGTTAGCTGCCGTTCTGAAATAGCCCGAAACAGAACCCGGCTATGAGGTATGCAGTGTATCCGCATACATATGCCCCCGAAACTCTCCAATACCTCAAACAAACGTGCCATGCATGATGAAGATGTTGGGCGTGCTCTTGTCCTTGTTTTCAGAACTGCATTGCATCACACTGGGATGCCCTATTCGTTAGCTGTTTTTAGTTAGGCTGGTTGGGGGCTCCATGATGGCACGAAGGAGGAGGAAGCGTCATGTCAAAATGCCAAAAGTGCACCCTATTAAATACAACCCCTCCCCCCTACGGTTCATATGGTGAAAAAGTAGTTAAATGGTTCCCCGTGTGGTTAGATGGTCACGCTGCTGCTGCTGCTGCTGCCCGTTTGCTGAACCGAAGCGATCGGACCACTCAAATTGTATCCGGCTAAAGGGGAACCGAAGAAGACAAGTCGGTTGATATAGGAATCATGTTGATGGTGCAGTAGGGGGTGTTCCAGTTTTCCAACAGGATTCTTGTTAAGCGAACCGGGTAGGCTTGAGTGAAGTTTGAATTTTGAATAGATATGCAACTTATTCTAAGAATTAACTAAATTTACATGCCTTTGAATCTTCTGTAATATACCCAAATAACAACCTTCTTGCAGCAACTAGTTCACAGCAAGAAACCCATCCCTTTTATTTTATGAAGTTGTTCCCGATACTAAAATTTTTGATGGGGGACCAATGTTTGTTATTCTGCTGATTTGTTAAAAAAGACTTGTTGTTTGTCTACTTATGTTATTTTAGTCCATATTATCTTCAGGTCTACGAAATGTTGGCTGTACTTCCAAAAACTAGGGCAGAATCTTTAGGTATAAAATATATGGAAAAATTTAAAGCGATTTTTCACATCTTATCCCAGGGGACGCGTCGTTAGCGGGGCACCGTTCAATCCCATAAACCCGAATACCTGAATCTGCTAAAAATTTACTGCCAGTTGTCGCTGCACGGTCATTGTTCTCAATACGATCAGCATCAGGTTTGCGGAAGATAAATGGCAGCTAACGTGGGCATCCTTCCTGCGAAAGCACACCTCGGCGTCGCATTTTTTTGTTTTTTTTTTTGGTTTTCAATTCTTCTCGGTCGGTGCCAACAACGATAACGTGCGCGCACAAACAATCCAGCTGGCTGGCAGCAATAAAAATGATTTCCACCATCAAACGCAACAATGCAACGCAAACTCGGTAATGTTACCAGTGCACAAATAACAGCTGCAACAACTGCTCGCTAGCGGATATATGGCTTTATTTTTCAGCAATTCAAGCGCCCCCTCCGTCGCCACCGGGTGGAAAAAAGCACATCGCCTCGAATTCAATACGACGTAATGGGAATGGGTTCCCATAAAAAAACAGCGCCCTGTTTGCGCTCGGACCCCGGTTCGGCAGGTACAGGTCGGTGTGGTGGGTGGTAAGATTTACGAATGCCATCCCAGTTAGTAGCAGCACTGTCAGCGGGATGGGATGGGATCGCATTGACCGTTTTGAGTGAAGCTGAGGGCAGTAGGGTGGGTAGATGGAATTCCGAGTTAAAGTGTGATGAGGTACATGAAAAACAGAACAGCTTCCGGTGCGATACAAATGAAAGCAACCAGGAGAAAACTATGATAATTAAAAGAGTAATTAAATTTTCGGAACGTGTTCACCGGTTTTTATTCAGCAGCATTTTCCGCTGTTTGGTCGCTTGATGTTGTCCGGTTAATTTTTTCTTTCCTCGCTGGGGATCGTCAGGGTTGCGGTATTAACCGCATCCGCGTCGTGTATTTTGCGGTGCATTTTTACCGCAATTACGGTTCGGAAAATTGAAGGACGCGCCGTTATGGCAACCGCACCTTTCAATTACTAACATAAACGAACATCCTAAATAAGCGAGAGGTATTGTGTTCGTAGTAGGAATACACTCAGGTTTTATTTTACGCGGGGGATACAGGCCGCGTAAATGAAAACCGCGTAAATTTCAAAATCCGCGTAAATGAAAACCGCGTAAATTTCAAAATCCGCGTAAATGAAGACCATTTAAATTTAAGAATCCGCGATAAAGGGAACCTCGTTGATGGATACCACATAAATTCCAAAATCCGCATAAATGAAAACCGCGTAAATTTCAAAATCCGCGTAAAAAACCGCGTAAAAAATACCGCGCAAAAAAACAGCGTAAAAAAAACTTGAGTGTATTGATTTTGTTGCTTAGTATATAGATGATGTTCAGTCAGGGCTGTAGAGAGGAATTGCAGGGATTTGGCATAAGGGCCCCCTCCATCATTATAGATTTTTCGAGCTAGAAACAGTTGAGCTCGAAATCTATTGGAAAAAAAGCTCTCTACTATTATGTATAGTGCATAGAAACCTTTGTGGGGAACTAGATCAGAATACACTTAATTTTTTTGTTGCGAAAATTCAATTCATATAAAATACAGAAAAATATTGAGCTAAGCTTTCAGTTGAGAGTCTACTGCCTTAAAATTCTGTATAGCTACCTCGTCCACTTTGTTCGCCAAAGCCAGTTTACCGTTTTAGTCTTCTTCAGGTTTCGCTTGACAATGGACCAATATTCCTCGTTTGAGCCGAGCTCTAGTGTTTTGGGAGGGTGCTTGCGCTTGGACGCCACCTAAACAAGGTTGGCGTTTTATTATTACATGTCCTTTTTTCGGAATCGCAGAATTCAAAATCCCGCCAAAATAGCAAAGAACAAATGTGTTGTTTCATGACAGGTAGCAGACGTTTTTTCATGTACTCTTTTACGTAAATTGTCTGGTTGATAGTCTCGGCTGCAATGAAAATGTCGCTTTTCAAACCATAAGTACAGAAAGCCTGCCAAACTAGATATTTCTGTGCGAACCTCTACAGCAGCATGTATCGGACACTTTTCCCTTCCAGCTGCCATTACGCTGGTGACAGTCGATTTAGCCACTTCCAACGATTTCGCTAAATCGGCTTGCAACTAGTTTTAAAAAAATGAAATGAAAATTTTAGTTGATTTGAAAGGAGCCGACTTACCAATAATTCATATTTATCCAGTATTCCTTAAAAAACCAGAAAGAACATTCATTGCAGGGAGAATTTAAAGAGAAATAAACAAAAAAAGGAAAAAGAGAGACAAAATTACTTGAGCGTGAGCTTGTGCGACCACCTCTGGCTGCTACTCCGTTATCTATCTGGACTAGGTGAAGTTGAACAGGGAATCAGTAGATAATTATGCTTGGAAGCAGCGAAACCTCTTTCAATGTTCAACTCCTTGTAATCTTAAACTGTTTTATTAATCAAGACCGGCGTTGGCCAGGCCCGAACTTAGATCGTGAAAGGGAAGGGAGGGAATGTTAGTGCGATACTTGGCTTTTGCTAGAAGCCACACATACTATTACACACTCCACAAATATCACGGGAGAAGGATATTTGTTAGTAAGTATAGCAGTTGGATTCTACTTCTTCATGACCGACTTTTGAGAGGTGATTCCGCTATCTGGACTCAATATCGATCCATCAACTCATGGACCGAGAACCAACGGTTTTACTTCCTTTACGAAGGAAAACACGATTTTTTCTCCTCAGAAAAAACTGGAGTGAGTGGCAATCATGCTTACCACTCAACCACCGGCTCCGTCAGGATCAAGACAGACAAAATAACAAAAAAGAATAGAAGAAAACACAACGGGAAGACTGAAAAATGACACTTAAAATAATGGAAAAATATTAAATGCAAATGCAAATAGTAAAAAAACTAACAATATCGAAAATAGAAAAAAAATCAACACTTTGGAAATAAAAAAAAGAAACAGCAAAATAAAATGGATTGAATAATTGAAACAAACATATTAAATGATGGAAATTAAAAGGGAAATTAGACAAAAATTTAAGAAATAGAAAAATATTGCATAAATATTAAAATAATAAAAACGGATTAAACGGCAAAATGAAAAATAAAATATCATAAGCATGAAATATAGAAAAACGGCAAAAGGAAGAAAAATGAATGCTACAAAAAATGTAAATAGGCGAATGACCATTAAACGAATCAATAAAAAAAAATATAAAAACAAAGCTACAAAAACATAAAAAATGAATCCACTGAGTTAGACGTACAAACAAATTGTTCGAAATATAAAAATTGGCATCAAAATAAAAAAATTAAAATATTGAAAACAAGAAAATAGGAAGAATGCCAATAAACACTTCAAAATGATTAAAAAATAAAAAGAACGAAAACGGAAAAATGAAAAAACTGACGAGTTTCGCGCTAAATCGAATAAATGTCAGCAGCACCCTCTCAGATTTTAATGAAACTTACTGTACATGAGAACTTTGTCACAAAAAGTCATACTTTGTTTTTCCAAAAATTATCTAGCCTCTCTTTTGAAAAGGGTCAAACTTTTTTCACTAAGTTTTTTCCAAATGGCTGTAGCCTAAAAAAATGACAAATCCTACAAAAAAATGTCGTAGGAGTGTTTTTCATTGAATTAGTCAAATTTTTGAATAAAAATATTGAAAGAATTGTTCATCGACTCCTACACTGAAAAAAGAAGACAGGATTGGAAGACTCAAAGACTGAGAGACTGAAGGACTGGAAGACTGGAAGACTCAAAGATTGGGCGACTGCAAGACTGGAAGACTGGAAGACTGGAACACTGGAAGACTGGAAGACTGGAAGACTGGAAGACTGGAAGACTGGAAGACTGGAAGACTGGAAGACTGGAAGACTGGAAGTCTGGAAAACTGGAAGACTGGAAGACTGGAAGACTGGAAGACTGGAAAACTGGAAGACTGGAAGACTGGAAGACTGGAAGACTGCAAGACTGCAAGACTGGAAGACTGCAAGACTGCAAGACTGCAAGACTGCAAGACTGCAAGACTGCAAGACTGCAAGACTGCAAGACTGCAAGACTGCAAGACTGCAAGACTGCAAGACTGCAAGACTGCAAGACTGCAAGACTGCAAGACTGCAAGACTGCAAGACTGCAAGACTGCAAGACTGCAAGATTGCAAGACTGCAAGACTGCAAGACTACAAGACTGCAAGACTGCAAGACTGGAAGACTGCAAGACTGCAAGACTGGAAGACTGCAAGACTGCAAGACTGCAAGACTGGAAGACTGGAAGACTGGAAGACTGGAAGACTGGAAGACTGGAAGACTGGAAGACTGGAAGACTGGAAGACTGGAAGACTGGAAGACTGGAAGACTGGAAGACTGGAAGACTGGAAGACTGGAAGACTGGAAGACTGGAAGACTGGAAGACTGGAAGACTGGAAGACTGGAAGACTGGAAGACTGGAAGACTGGAAGACTGGAAGACTGGAAGACTGGAAGACTGGAAGACTGGAAGACTGGAAGACTGGAAGACTGGAAGACTGGAAGACTGGAAGACTGGAAGACTGGAAGACTGGAAGACTGGAAGACTGGAAGACTGGAAGACTGGAAGACTGGAAGACTGGAAGACTGGAAGACTGGAAGACTGGAAGACTGGAAGACTGGAAGACTGGAAGACTGGAAGACTGGAAGACTGGAAGACTGGAAGACTGGAAGACTGGAAGACTGGAAGACTGGAAGACTGGAAGACTGGAAGACTGGAAGACTGGAAGACTGGAAGACTGGAAGACTGGAAGACTGGAAGACTGGAAGACTGGAAGACTGGAAGACTGGAAGACTGGAAGACTGGAAGACTGGAAGACTGGAAGACTGGAAGACTGGAAGACTGGAAGACTGGAAGACTGGAAGACTGGAAGACTGGAAGACTGGAAGACTGGAAGACTGGAAGACTGGAAGACTGGAAGACTGGAAGACTGGAAAACTGGAAGACTGGAAGACTGGAAGACTGGAAGACTGGAAGACTGGAAGACTGGAAGACTGGAAGACTGGAAGACTGGAAGACTGGAAGACTGGAAGACTGGAAGACTGGAAGACTGGAAGACTGGAAGACTGGAAGACTCGAAGACTGGAAGACTGGAAAACTGGAAGACTGGAAGACTGGAAGACTGGAAGACTGGAAGACTGGAAGACTGGAAGACTGGAAGACTGGAAGACTGGAAGACTGGAAGACTGGAAGACTGGAAGACTGGAAGACTGGAAGACTGGAAGACTGGAAGACTGGAAGACTGGAAGACTGGAAGACTGGAAGACTGGAGGACTGGAAGACTGGAAGACTGGAAGACTGGAAGACTGGAAGACTAGAAGACTGGAAAACTGGAAGACTGGAAGACTGGAAGACTGGAAGACTGGAAGACTGGAAGACTGGAAGACTAGAAGACTGGAAAACTAGAAGACTGGAACACTGGAAAACTGTAGGATTGGAGAACTGGAAAACTGGAAGACTGGAAGACTGGAAGACTGGAAGACTGGAAGACTGGAAGACTGGAACACTGGAACACTGGAACACTGGAAGACTGGAAAACTGTAGGACTGGAGAACTGGAAAACTGTAAAACTGGAAGACTGGAAGACTGGAAGACTGCAGTTCAGTTGTTCATCTCAAAAATTATAAATTTTATGAAACAATTGACAAATTTTCTAAAATTTATTTTAAGTGTAATGGAGCAGCAGCACAATACAAAAATAATAAAAACTTCGTAAGCTTGTGTAGATTCTATTGAAAGTATGAATTAAACGCAGAATGATATTTTTATCTCTCAAGCGAATTGCAAAAAGACAAGGAATTTTTTTTCTAATAACTTGTTTTTCCTAGAACGTGTCCAACTTGCTGACGGTAGGTAGGGAACATAATTATCTATCTTGCAGCAAAATATCATCCAACTCAAAGATGGCCTTTTTTTGTAAATCGAATTGAAATTTTTAAAATCAATTTTTTCCAGTGTAGGATAGTGTCGATAAAGAATTTTCTCAATATTTTTATTAAAAAATTTGACTAATTTTGTGCAAATAACTTGAACAACATTTTTTTGTAGGATTTGTTCATCAACATGTTGCAATTTGGAATTTAGACAAGCTATCCTAATTAAATCATACCAATATTGGAACTCTATTTGCGTTTTCAAATAATTTGTTATTGGAACAATATTTGTCAGAATCATTTTTCTATGGTACTCATTTTTCTGGATGGATACATTATAAACCTCTTGTTGAGGCTTTATATCATCAAATTCGGTAAGCAGCCAAATGGCCACGGTATGTATTTAAGGGTTAATCTGTTACAGTTGAAAGAACAAATCGAAGCGGTAGTTACAAACAAATAATAAATATTCGCTTAGTATTTTCTGTGACTAAAATATCGCCTAAAATATTTGGCAAAAAACTAGCCCTTCTAAGTCGATGCCATCCTTAAGCTAAGGTACAGAAAAAAAACAAGATCTGGGATGATGCAAAAAAAATAAAAATAAAAATGAAACGGATATTAATGATTGTCCATCTGGTCTCGCACATCAAGTTGACTTGGCCCGTGAAGTCTTTTTACGCGACGGGAATACATTCTCACCACATGAGTTCATTCGGTTTAATTGTGCTATTTATTTCATTTATTTCAATTATTTTATTCTTTTTAATTATTTCATTTTCAAACAGCTAAATTATTTATTTTATTTTATTTATTTTATTTATTTTATTTATTTTATTTATTTTATTTATTTTATTTATTTTATTTATTTTATTTATTTTATTTATTTTATTTATTTTATTTATTTTATTTATTTCTTTAATTTTTTTTGTTTTATTTTTTATTTATTTTATTTATCTTGTTTTATTTTTTACGTGTTTTATATATTTTACGTATTTTAATCTTTTAATGCAATTATTTTTCATTGCAATCATTGAATGCAATTTATTCTGTATTTTTTTGGATGGAGTGCGCCGCCGCGCCACGCCGCCTTCGCCGATCATTACTATGCGCCGCCGATTTCAGAAATCAATGGTCAGCGCACCGATGATCCTTTTTGTACAACGCCGCCGATGACATTGAAAGGCGCCGATTTTATATTTGACCTAAATGTTTACTGAGTGTATGAAGTATGAAGTGTCCCTTTGTGAAACCATTATTTTATTGAATATAACACTTTTATGTGATACTTTCTATTTCCAGTTTTCGGAAGATGTTGCTGGGCGAGTAAGATAGAATATTGAACGAATGGTAATAGCACTCGGTCATGATTTTATATAAATAAAACTAAATGAACCGACATGTAAGCCAGCCCTTTTGTTTCCCCTAAATCTGTGTAAATATGTAAAACAGCATTGTACACATGATCGCTCGCGTTCATCAGGATTCCACGCAAGTTTGCACGCAACGCTGTCACTATCAACCAAGTGTTTTGCGTTGTTCGGCAAAACGAATCATTCCACCTGGCCTAACGTATTGAATGATATCAGTACTCCATTTAGCAGGCGATGATACTGAAGATAGGCCACTTCCCTAAGCCTAAGCTCCATTTCTACCTTCAGAAAATATTCAACTTCTCGAAAACTCCGTTGTATAGACCAAAATTAAAAGTCAACGATCGTTGCGTCGGAGCAGCGTTTTCTCGTCAACTTTACTCGTGGCATCAAATATAAATACAATCTTTCCTTTGTTCTCGAGACAATGCGCATTAGACGGTGAGGATGCTAGTTGTTGTACAATTTGTTCGATTTGTTAAGTCTGACTTGGGTACCAGTATAAAGTAGACTGAAGACCAGATCTTGTTATTTTATCTCAGGCGAATATTAATCAAAACGAATTGGATGGCGTTTAATTGTTTACGCATCCTGAAACTGGGTTAGCATTGAAATTCTTAAAGGTTAAATTTCCAACCATTAAGAAGTATGATTTGATTTAAACTTCGCAATCGCAATTTGAAGTCCATTGAAAATATTTATTATTTTATTTTATATTTTTCTTAAAATTATTACGGGTTGAAGAAGGGGGCGGTATAGTGATTGCCTTATACGCAGCTCACCAGGGTTCGATTCCCGTACAGAGGGTGGGAGATTTTTCCAAGGGGTTTTTTCTAACCCGACAACATAGATGAATGACTCTAATGTTGAAACCTCTATAATCAAAACAAAAAAAAATGCCGGTTTAAAACCACTGTGCTATAATGTTTCAAAGATTTTCTTCCATTTAATTCCACTATGTTTTTATAGTTAGATGCACTTTCACTTCACTATTTAACAGATACCGGTATTTCGATTACTACTTGTAATCTTCTTCAGTGTTTGTAGTAATCGAAATACCGGTATCTGTTAAATAGTGAAGTGCAAGTGCATCTAACTATAAAAACATAGTGGAATTAAATGGAAGAAAATCTTTGAAACATTACGTACATTCCACTAAGACCTCCGTTCGCGTATACACTGTGCTATACTAGAGGCTTATTTATTTATTTATTTATTTCAAGTCGTCAATCAGATGTAGACCGGTTTCTTACAATAATTATTAAACTAACTTAACACTAGTTAAAATTTTGGTTTACTTTAAACTGCTGCTTAAGTTTTGTTTTCGACATAGTGAAGTCAATGCTTTCGCAATGCTTGTTGCAAATCTTCATCATTTGGTTTAAAGGGCCAAACTTGGCATAATTAGTGCGATGGCGAATTGTACAAAAGATGCTGCGGTTACGTAGTTGTCGGGAAGGAGCATAAAAATTTAGTTTCGATAATAGTTCGATTGAATCAATACGATGTGATACAATGTCATTTACAAATGATACCATAGAAAATTCACAACGATCTTTCAAGGTTTGAATGTCAATTAGCATGCACCGTGCTTCATAAGATGGCAAATGTAGTCCAGTCCAACCTAGTTTACGAAGAGCGAACATCAAAAACTGCTTTTGTACTGATTCTATCCGATTTGCATGCGTTGCTGAAAAAGGCGACCAAACTATACTACAATATTCTAGTGTTGAACGCACATAGGCTACATATAATGTTTTTGTTCTGTAGGGATCTTGGAAATTATAGCTGAAGCGTTTAATAAAACCTAGTGTGCTGTTTGCTTTGTTAATTATTGTGTTATAATGATCTATGAATGTTATTTTGGAATCTATAATAACTCCTAGATCTCTTATTCTGTCACACTTTTCTACTTGTTGATTTCCCAATAAGATTCTATTGTTCTGTATATTATTCTTTCTACTCAATGTTATGGAATTACATTTTTTTACATTCAGTTTCAAAAGGCTTTTATTACACCATGTATGAAATATATTTACTTCGTTTAGAAATGTCTGAAAGTCTTCACTAATTCTTATTTCTAGAAATAGTTTCATATCATCAGCATATATAAGAACTTTTACATTTTTTAGAATGAAGGAAATGTTAACAAATAAAATAAAGAATAGCGGGCCCAAATGAGGCACTTGAGGAACTCCTGATGTAACTTGAATTGGGATTGACTTTATCCTTTTAAATCTAACAGATTGTTCACGATTTGTAAGATATGATAGTACCCATGTAAGAAGTCCTGACTCAAACCCTATTTTTTCTAATTTAAAAAGTAGCATGGGTATGTCGATGCGATCAAATGCTTTGCTAAAATCTGTATAAAGAGCTTCAACGAGGGTTTCGTTATCCATTGCTGTTAATGTGTAGTTAATGAACTCGAGTAGATTTGTATTTGTAGAACGCCCTTTGAAAAAACCATGTTGCACATAGGTAATTCTGTTTTTGATTTGGTGGAATAAATTTTCATTAACAATCGCCTCGAAAATCTTGGGAATGCACGAGATGATAGCTATTCCACGATAGTTACGCACATCGGATTTTTTACCATTTTTAAAAATTGGAACTAGGAAAGAACTTTTCCATGTTTTAGGAAAACAACCTGATTCTAGAGACATGTTAAAAAGCCATTATACTGCTACGTTATCAATCCCCGGCTTAGCTTTGAAAACCGCACAGCCAACATGGCAAGAGTGATTGAGGAAGAAGTCGTTTTTACTTCCCCATCCTAATCAAACAATATCGCACGCCGCATTGCGCGCCGCCGCCACCGTTGATTTTGCCTAACGGCGTCACGCCGATACACCGCCGCCACCGCCGGTTAAAATCGCACCAACGCCGCCGATAACGATATTTTACATCGGCGCTAATCTCTAATTTTTTCTTTCTTTTTCATTTTACCAAATATATTTTTTGTTCATTTCATTCATTTTATCGATTTTAATAATTTAATCCAAATCATTTGCTATGTTTATTTATTTTATTTATAGGCAAAATAAATACTTATTTTATTTATTTTTGTCATTTATTTTATTTCGTGTTATTCTATTTCTTGATTTATTTTTTATATCTATTGTATTCATTTTATTCATTTCATCTATCCCTTTATTTTATTCGTTTTTTCACTCGTTCATATAATTCATTTCATCCGTTTGTATATTCCATTCGTTTTGTTCATTTTGCTCGTTTCATTCATTGTATTCATGTTATTCACTTTCTTCATTTCATTCGTTTTATTCATTTTATTTTTTTTGACAAGGTGCCGCACAACATTGCAGTTATGAAACTGCAGCGATTAGGATTTCCTCCGTGGGTAACCAGGTGGTTACAATCTTACCTTTCTGAACGATCGGCTTTTGTTAGAATCGGCACCACATGCTCAAGCGTATTTGAAACACCAACCGGTGTCCCTCAAGGAAGTCACTTAGGGCCACTTATCTATATATTATTCATCAACGATCTCTGCACCCGCATCAAGTCTGGAAAACTACTCTACGCTGATGATCTGAAAATCTTTCACTCCCTTGCTTCGGGACTCGATTCAGCTGTGCTCCAAGAGGATATAGTCAATATTGAAGAGTGGTGCTCGCTGAATGGAATGCAGATCAATGTCTATAAATGTAAGGTGATAAGCTTGGGGCGCTGGACAACTCTAAGGCGCTGCGAATATACCCTTCAAGCGTGTGTCATCGAGTGCGTGGAATCTATCCGTGACCTGGGAGTGTTATTTGACAGAAAACTTCGCTTCGCCGACCACATCACAGCGACAACGGCTAAAGCTTTTGCAACATTGGGTTCTTTGAAACGAAACACTGCTGACTTCGAGGATTTCTACACTCTGAAATCTATATACTGCGTACTGGTCCGTAGCATTTTGGAGTACGCTGTACAAGTATGGGCGCCGTACAACGACGTGCAAAGCAATCGATTGGAGCGTGTTCAAAGAAGCTTTGTACGGTTTGCTTTAAGAAAACTGCCATGGAACGACCCTATCCGTCTGCCATCGTATAATAATAGATGTATGTTACTAGATTTGCCAACGCTGGAGTCACGTCGTACCTTCTTGCTAAGAATGTTCATTTTTGATATGTTGTCGAGCAATATTGACTCTCCCGACCAGTCTGCTTCCTCATCTCGTACAGATCAGAAGCCAAATAGCGCACCGTTTGCGAACAGCACACAAACAAAAAAAACTATCCGCCTCGCGCCGTTCTAACGTGTACGTGTAACATATAGACACAGGAAAGTTCCGTTGCACCTAACTTCGAGTGAAATGAGTGACAACAAAATAAATTTCGCCCATTACGGAAGAACACAATCGCGATTGATTTTTCGCAAACCCATCTTAGACCTTCAGTGCGCGAGGTGGAACAATTGGTTAAGGTGAAAATGGAACTTGATCTTACAGAGGTCTCACACGTCCAGCTTCACCACACCAGAAATGTAGTACTAATAACGTTCAACTCCTTAGCCGAGGCAGAAAGCTTCGTAGCAAAGAACAACATGCAACATGACGTCGAATATGAAAACGTCAAAACCAAGATCCCCGTGTATATGGATCTCGATCTAACTGAAATAAAACTCCATGATCTGGCACCTCGTACTGGAACGGAATATATTAAAAGATTCATGTCGAAGTATGGAGAAGTGGAATCAGTCTCTAACGACAAATGGAGAAACTTTTTCCCTGGCATTCCCAACGGTGTTCGGGTTGTGCGAATGCGACTGAACCAACCTATACCTTCTTATTTAACTTTCGAGGCCAGATCATCGCTAGGTGTTAACTACATACAAAGAACCCTTTGCACATACCCTGGACAGACGCCCACGTGCCAGTTTTGTAACAAAACGGCACACTACGGAAAGCCATGTGCCAAAACAACTGAAGAAAATTCATCTACTACAACCCTCACCGCCAAACAGCCTTGGACATCTACTGATACACCACAGACAGCCGGTCAAAAATGCATGCCGGACAAACAATATTCCACGGTGTCCCAAAGCCAATAGTTAACGTACGCAAGGAAGAAATAAACAAGAAGGAAGACAGCTATACCAGAGTCACACGAAAACACAAAGAGCACCAAGAATCTAACAGCGACGAACAAAGCGCCAACGATGAAGACATGGACGTAAACACAAGCGAGGGAGAGGGCAGACGGACTGAGCAGCAAGCGACAGTAAGTAAACCTGACCATTGCTCACCACCAAGAAAGAAGATAAACACGAGAAGCGGAAAGCAGTGCGCCCAGAAAGGCAGCAATAATATTTGATTATTTTTTTACTATTATTTTATGAATTGTAATATATTATTTTTGAATTGAATACGAAATCAAAAAGGCGAATGACCCTTGGGGTTCAAACCTTAATAAACAAACAACAAACAAACAAACTCTCCTGATATTATTTCAAGGATTAATTTGTTTGTTCCTCCTCGTCCAATATGTTAGTATGAATCAATTTAATTTATTAATTAATTTTAAAACTTTTTTAAATTGCCTAATGTTTCACTTAATAATGAACTGAATCAATATAATTTATTTATGCTATTAATTTAATTTTCATTAGTCGTTCTTTTTATCCATTTTTTGCTTAAATATTTTTTTGATTTCATTTGTTTTATTGAATTTCTATAATTTATTAATTCTGTTCGAAGTATTATTCGTGCTAAATTCGAAACTGTGTTCACCCCACCAATAGTTAGGTTCCTATAATATACTTTCCAAGTAACACGGAAAACCCCGCGATCACAAAATTTAAATATTGCAGTTGTTGATTTTTGTCTTAGCTGTTTCAACTAAAAATTGCTAATACAACTAACTGTGTTAAATCGTCAACAGAAATAAAATGAATTTATTGAATTTCTTCTTAACCCTAAATATAATTAAAAATATTTTTGAACTTAAATCTACGGGTAACCCTAGGATCCTGTACCTAACACTTAAACTATACTTATATACTACACACTAGATTTATATACCTACATGCTATGGAAAATGAAATGTACTAAAAACTACAATCAAAATTAACACTACCACAACCACACAACAGCAATAAAAAGGGGGACAATTTAGGAATAAAGTTTAGTTTTATATCAACAAGCACATCAAGCGGGTAAGCTTTATCGGTTGAGATCCGAAATCCAACCAAACGGAAAATTATACAGTCCACCTTCAAGGTCGAAGGCCGGTTCGCGAATTGAAGTTAAAAGTTCGGAATCGGGAGAAATTACTAAATTTTACATGGTCCTTCGAGCCGGATCTCGAGGACTAGTACTGACAGTGATAATCGCCGCCGGTTTATCGTAAATTGTGCTAATCGAATTAATCACGTGTACCGTGAACGTGGTGCGATACGTTTCGCCATCCACTGCTCAAAGGGTGAAAAAAGTGAATAACCTGCGGATCCTCCAAGATCACGAATTTGATCGCTAAACGACGAACATAGTGCCCACAATACCGCGTGTCGATCAATAGAAACCGCGTGGTTGCGATAGACCGCATTGTAATACCCGTTCTCGTATGTGCTTCCCAGTTGACCGTGAACAAAGCCATTGTTGATCAACTATCACCGCATTGTGATAAACTTTGGATTGTCGAAAGTAAAGGAGGAATAAAAGTGATTGTGTGGTGCTTCGCATTGTTCTTATGATATAATTGCTGACGACGCCAATGTCGGCATTGACTTTCGCTGAGTGAACAGCAAACCGATTATCACCTGCACGTGTTTCATTTATTTCGCCGGGAGGCTGTAAGGACTGCTATCACCGGCCACCCTGAGAAACACTGAAGGTAACCAGTGCTGAGTAAGGGAATTCGATCTACATATTCCTTTCATACGACAATCGCGTCGGTTCGGTAGTGCCATTCCGCGTAGTGGCCCGGGAAGGATCACACCCGTCGTAAAATTCGGATCGTCGCTATCGGGACGGTAGAGTCAACCCGCGAGTTGGCCCGGGAAGGAGAAATCGTACGACTCGTACCGGTTCGCGTAGTGCCACGGAAATCGCTGAACATGCTGAAGGACGAGTCAGTGAGCAGTGAGCATGAAGAGGAGTTTTTAAAAAAGAATAAGGAGCATTTGCTGGAGACCTTAGCACAGTTGATGCAAAGTGCAAAGGATTACAAGAATGGAAAAAATACTGAGTTGATAGACACGTGGGCGGAAAGACTGGAAGAAATTGCTAAGGAATATCGACGTGTAGTGTGTGTTTTAGAGATGCATGGTGGGTGCTATAGAGAGGAACGTGCTGAGTTTGAAAATAAATACTGCGCCCTTCGAGCATTTTATACAAAACAAATCAAGGACAACCATGCCCAAAGTGCTCACACCGTTCACGTTCGTCAGCTCAGCCACATTCGTTACCCTGAACTGAACCTTCCCCGTTTCACTGGCAAATTGGAAGATTGGTGTGTGTTCCGGGATGCTTTCGAGTCCGCTATAGGCAATCGTGAGGAGGTAGCTAACATCGATAAGTTTCAATATTTGAAGGGACTAGTTCACGGTGAGGCTGCGAGAATCATTGAGGCCATTTCGGTTTGTGATGAAGGATACAACGATGCGTGGCGTGCATTGAAATTGCGTTATGAGAACAAGCGTCAGTTAGTTCGATGTCACATAAAGGCCTTGTTCGATACTCCTGCTATGAAAAGGGAAACAGCCGATGAACTTTTAGGGCTGGTGGACAAATTCGAACAGCATATTTCCGTTTTAAGACGTTTGGGAGAAGGTACGGATGCCTGGAGTTCTATGTTGGTCTACCAGTTGTCAATTCGTTTGGATTCCCACACGTTGCGTGAATGGGAAAACTACTGCGCTCGCCTCGATTCAGACAACGTAGCCGCCGTGCTTGGAGGGACGGCTGACCCTCTTTTTGAGGATTGTGATGATACCATGCCATCTTACATCTCGATGGTAAACTTTCTGCAAAATTATGCAAGGGTTCTTCAATCAGTTGGACCCTCTTCCCTTGCTGGACGGGAGCGCGAACCCAAGCCTAAGCCACCAGTTAAGTTTGGCGCTCATATTAGCTGTTCGTCCACTAAGCAAGGTCCCCAGAGCACGAGAAAATGTGAACAGTGTAATCAGGATCATTCTCTCTATCAATGTCCGCAATTTCAAAGATTGTCAGACCAACAGCGATTGGAATTCGTCAGATTCAAGAAGCTGTGTCTCAATTGCCTCCGTCATGTCGACCACTTTGCTAAAAATTGTCCGTGGAAATCATGCAATCGATGTCCGCGTAAACATCACACACTTCTCCACGGAGCACAGTTTACACAGCAGACCCCTTCTGCTCCCCAGCCTAATGGAACAGTAACCCTCGTAGCTCAACCGACTGCTGTCGAAAGCACTCATACTTCAACTGCTGCACTGCAACCATCGTCTGCTCAATTTCATTCTACACAACCACCAAAGGCCACCAGAAACCCCGCCACAATGCAACCGTTTAGTTTGCCGGGGAATTTTCACTACGCCACGGCAGCATGCGATAAGGAAAATCAACAGAACACCGTAATTCTTCCTACTGCGCTAGTAGAAGTTGAGGACATTGGAGGACGCAGAATCACAGCTAGATGCTTGTTGGACTCAGGATCGCAGAGTCATTTTATAACCCGCGCACTTTGTCAAAAACTGAAGCTTCCTTGTTCAAGTGCACCATCTCCCATTCTGGTCAGCGGTATCGGCCAGACAACTACGAAAGCAACGCAATTCGTCACCGCCAAGGTGTCGTCCAGAGTTTCTCCATTTACAATTGAACCCAGACTTTTGATTCTGCCGCACCTTGCCATCACTCTGCCATCATCTACCATTAATATACGAGGATGGCATATCCCTGAAGCAGTACAGTTAGCCGATCCTACATTCCATTTGTCAAAGCAAATCGACATCATTTTGGGTGCTGAGTATTTTTTCAACACGCTACGGTATGGTCGTATTCAATTGGGTGAGCAACTACCGATACTGCAGAATTCGGCACTTGGATGGTTTGTCTCCGGCGCTTGCGTGATATCAGATCACGACCACACAGATCCACGATCCTGTTTTTCAAGCAGTACTGTACGCCTTGAAGAACTTCTTCGTAAGTTTTGGGAACTAGAAACAGTTCGGGACTCGAAGGGATGGTCGCCCACCGATCGAATTTGTGAAGAACATTTTATTGCTAATACTTCGCGGACGCCTGAAGGCCGTTATATGGTAAAACTACCGAAACGCGAAGAATTGATTATACTGCTAGGCGACAACAAATACCAGGCCACTAGACGATTTCTCTCATTGGAACGTTCATTGCAACAAGATCCAGAAAGGATGGCCATGTACAAAGATTTCATCGATCAGTATATATCCTTGGGCCACATGCGTGAGGTAAGCCCTCAAGAACTTGAGGTACGTCCACAGTTTATACTACCACATCATGGAGTACTTAAACTTGACAGTAGTACTACAAAACTGAGAACAGTATTCGATGCGTCTTGTAAATCACGTTCCGGATTGGCGCTAAACGATACGTTGCTACCTGGGCCCACTATCCAGGATACTCTCGTGGCGCTCGTGCTACGGTTTCGCATTCACAGATACGTTGTTTCAGCAGACATCGAAAAAATGTTTAGACAGGTGCTGGTGCATCCATCCGATCAACCGTTACAACGCATCCTTTGGCGAGAGGATCCCCGGGACTCCCTGAAATTGTACCAGCTGCAGACGGTTACCTACGGGTTAAACAATTCCCCATTCCTAGCTACACGTGTCCTGTTACAACTGGCTGAGGACGAGAAAATTAAATTTCCAGTGGCTGCTCGCATAGCTAAGAAGGATTTCTACGTTGATAATCTTCTCACCGGGGCAAACGACACGTTAGAGCTTCAACGAATTTGTCAGCAGATGATTGGTCTACTCAACGCCGGCGGTTTTCCTCTTCGACAATGGTCGTCAAATTCTCAAGAAGTTTTGAATATAGTTCCAGAAAACCTTCGCGAAACCCGCACACTGTTGGAATTAGATCGAGATTCTTCTATTACCGCTCTCGGATTACGTTGGGAGCCAGCCGCAGATACGCTTTCATTCAAACCACCAAAGTGGAAAGGAAATCCACAGCTCACCAAACGGACTGTGCTGTCACAGATGAGCAGTCTTTTTGACCCTCTTGGGTTAGTAGGACCAAGCATAGTTCGTGCAAAAATTATAATGCAGTCTCTGTGGAAACATCAACTCGATTGGGACGCACCATTGCCGTCACAGTACGCACAGGAATGGAACAATTACCAGCTAGATATACCGTGCTTGGAAAATCTTCGAGTACCACGAGCCGCAATATTGTTCCCGCATCATGATCTGCAGATCCATGGATTCAGTGACGCGTCAGAGCAGGCATATGGCGCATGCCTTTACTTGAGGTCAATCAATGCTTCCGGACAATGTTCTGTACAACTGCTTACAGCAAAATCCCGAGTGGCTCCAGTTAATAGCAAGTCAATCCCACGATTGGAACTCTCCGCAGCGCTTCTTCTCACACATCTTCTCGTCCAAGTCACCACTAGTACAGGCATCTCCATACCAACCTACCTGTGGACGGATTCCACCGTCGTTCTGAGTTGGATATCGGCACCTGCTTCAAACTGGAAAACTTTCGTGGCGAACAGAGTGGCCGAGATCCAAGAACATACTGCTTCTGCTACTTGGAATCACGTGCCGTCGGAGGACAACCCTGCTGATCTTTTGTCCAGAGGCATGAGTCTACATCATCTGTTAAATTGTTCTTTGTGGTGGCATGGACCCAGATGGGTGAATGCTTTGGATATCGCTTGGCCGAAAAATCCAGTCTCGAGAAAAGAATGCGGTGAAGTTCCTGAACTTCGGAAGGTTGTTTCATTAGTAGCAACTACGCAACCAGAAGATATAATCAATCGTTACTCACACCTGAACCGGTTGATTCGCACCTGCGCGTGGTGGCACCGTTTCCGCGAGAATACCCGTTGCGAAGCAAGCGTCCGTGTGATCGGTTCGTTATCCTCCGCGGAAATTGACCGCGCGTTAATCGCTCTCGTTCGTCGTGTCCAAGAAGAACACTTTGCTCTAGATAGGAGGCAGTTGGAGCGGAACCAAAAGTTACACCCGAAATCGAAGCTAAGATTCCTGAAACCGCAACTAGTTGATGGCCTTATTCGAGTTGGTGGCCGGTTGCATCATTCCGCTCTCGCCATCGACGAAAAACATCCGATCGTGCTTCCGGCAAAACATCACCTCACCACGTTAATTGCGAGACGTTATCACGAGAAAACCATGCATGGAGGCCCTAATTTGCTGCTGTCAACAATTCGTCAAAGGTTCTGGCCACTTAGGGGCCGGGAATGTGTCCGTTCAATTGTACACGACTGTATCACTTGCACCCGTGCTCGCCCCAGATCGTTGGAACAGTTGATGGGCGATCTACCACCATTCCGAGTAAACAAATCCTTTCCCTTTGAAAATGTGGGAGTGGATTTCGCCGGACCGGTATTCCTGAAACCACCTAATCGGAAGGCAGGCCCTGTAAAGGGGTACGTTGCGGTATATGTGTGCCTTGCAGTCAAGGCGGTCCACCTAGACCTAGTTCCGGATATGACGACTGACGGATTCATCGCCAGTCTACGACGCTTCACAGGCAGACGTGGAAAACCCAGCACCATCTACTGCGATAACGGTCGCAATTTTGTTGGAGCCCAACGAGAATTAAGCGAGCTACGTAAACTCTTCCTGACACAACGCCATCGGGATGCCGTAACTAACGAAGGCATCGATAATGGCATTCACTTTCTCTTCATTGCACCCCGCTCTCCATCATTAGGAGGAATATGGGAGGCGGCGGTCAAATCGATGAAGCTGCATCTTCGTCGCATCATGGGAAATGCAATGCTCACCGAAACCGAATTTACGACCGCTCTCATTCAGGTAGAAGCGGCACTCAACTCTCGTCCAATAACTCCCATGTCAGAGGACCCTCAGGATTTACAACCATTGACGCCGGGACATTTTCTGGTAGGTAAGCCATTAAACGCAATACCCGAACCAGATCTCAGCGGAATTCCCGAAAGCCGCCTTTCTCGATGGCAACGTGTTCAAAATCTCAGTCAGCACTTTTGGCGACGCTGGCACCACGAATATCTCAATACGTTGCAGAATCGTTATCGTTGGACGGAAGAAACATCAAATCTCGCGAAGAATGCAATCGTGCTGCTACGAGATGAGAATCTTCCCCCACAGCGGTGGGCGATCGGCAGAGTCGTTGACGTTCACCCAGGCGAAGATGGACTGATTCGTTTGGCATCTGTAAAAACCAACAACGGAATCACCCAGAGAGCAGTGAACAAATTGTGCCTACTACCAGTGGAAGTTAGCCCGAGTGATCTAACCCAGTCCAGATCTATCACACCCATTTCATCCCACGAGGAAAAATAATTCATTTTGGCGGCCAGGATGTTAAATCGTCAACAGAAATAAAATGAATTTATTGAATTTCTTCTTAACCCTAAATATAATTAAAAATATTTTTGAACTTAAATCTACGGGTAACCCTAGGATCCTGTACCTAACACTTAAACTATACTTATATACTACACACTAGATTTATATACCTACATGCTATGGAAAATGAAATGTACTAAAAACTACAATCAAAATTAACACTACCACAACCACACAACAGCAATAAAAAGGGGGACAATTTAGGAATAAAGTTTAGTTTTATATCAACAAGCACATCAAGCGGGTAAGCTTTATCGGTTGAGATCCGAAATCCAACCAAACGGAAAATTATACAGTCCACCTTCAAGGTCGAAGGCCGGTTCGCGAATTGAAGTTAAAAGTTCGGAATCGGGAGAAATTACTAAATTTTACATGGTCCTTCGAGCCGGATCTCGAGGACTAGTACTGACAGTGATAATCGCCGCCGGTTTATCGTAAATTGTGCTAATCGAATTAATCACGTGTACCGTGAACGTGGTGCGATACGTTTCGCCATCCACTGCTCAAAGGGTGAAAAAAGTGAATAACCTGCGGATCCTCCAAGATCACGAATTTGATCGCTAAACGACGAACATAGTGCCCACAATACCGCGTGTCGATCAATAGAAACCGCGTGGTTGCGATAGACCGCATTGTAATACCCGTTCTCGTATGTGCTTCCCAGTTGACCGTGAACAAAGCCATTGTTGATCAACTATCACCGCATTGTGATAAACTTTGGATTGTCGAAAGTAAAGGAGGAATAAAAGTGATTGTGTGGTGCTTCGCATTGTTCTTATGATATAATTGCTGACGACGCCAATGTCGGCATTGACTTTCGCTGAGTGAACAGCAAACCGATTATCACCTGCACGTGTTTCATTTATTTCGCCGGGAGGCTGTAAGGACTGCTATCACCGGCCACCCTGAGAAACACTGAAGGTAACCAGTGCTGAGTAAGGGAATTCGATCTACATATTCCTTTCATACGACAATCGCGTCGGTTCGGTAGTGCCATTCCGCGTAGTGGCCCGGGAAGGATCACACCCGTCGTAAAATTCGGATCGTCGCTATCGGGACGGTAGAGTCAACCCGCGAGTTGGCCCGGGAAGGAGAAATCGTACGACTCGTACCGGTTCGCGTAGTGCCACGGAAATCGCTGAACATGCTGAAGGACGAGTCAGTGAGCAGTGAGCATGAAGAGGAGTTTTTAAAAAAGAATAAGGAGCATTTGCTGGAGACCTTAGCACAGTTGATGCAAAGTGCAAAGGATTACAAGAATGGAAAAAATACTGAGTTGATAGACACGTGGGCGGAAAGACTGGAAGAAATTGCTAAGGAATATCGACGTGTAGTGTGTGTTTTAGAGATGCATGGTGGGTGCTATAGAGAGGAACGTGCTGAGTTTGAAAATAAATACTGCGCCCTTCGAGCATTTTATACAAAACAAATCAAGGACAACCATGCCCAAAGTGCTCACACCGTTCACGTTCGTCAGCTCAGCCACATTCGTTACCCTGAACTGAACCTTCCCCGTTTCACTGGCAAATTGGAAGATTGGTGTGTGTTCCGGGATGCTTTCGAGTCCGCTATAGGCAATCGTGAGGAGGTAGCTAACATCGATAAGTTTCAATATTTGAAGGGACTAGTTCACGGTGAGGCTGCGAGAATCATTGAGGCCATTTCGGTTTGTGATGAAGGATACAACGATGCGTGGCGTGCATTGAAATTGCGTTATGAGAACAAGCGTCAGTTAGTTCGATGTCACATAAAGGCCTTGTTCGATACTCCTGCTATGAAAAGGGAAACAGCCGATGAACTTTTAGGGCTGGTGGACAAATTCGAACAGCATATTTCCGTTTTAAGACGTTTGGGAGAAGGTACGGATGCCTGGAGTTCTATGTTGGTCTACCAGTTGTCAATTCGTTTGGATTCCCACACGTTGCGTGAATGGGAAAACTACTGCGCTCGCCTCGATTCAGACAACGTAGCCGCCGTGCTTGGAGGGACGGCTGACCCTCTTTTTGAGGATTGTGATGATACCATGCCATCTTACATCTCGATGGTAAACTTTCTGCAAAATTATGCAAGGGTTCTTCAATCAGTTGGACCCTCTTCCCTTGCTGGACGGGAGCGCGAACCCAAGCCTAAGCCACCAGTTAAGTTTGGCGCTCATATTAGCTGTTCGTCCACTAAGCAAGGTCCCCAGAGCACGAGAAAATGTGAACAGTGTAATCAGGATCATTCTCTCTATCAATGTCCGCAATTTCAAAGATTGTCAGACCAACAGCGATTGGAATTCG
The DNA here is from genome assembly GCF_030247195.1 of Topomyia yanbarensis. Lineage (NCBI taxonomy): Eukaryota > Metazoa > Arthropoda > Insecta > Diptera > Culicidae > Topomyia > Topomyia yanbarensis. The sequence continues at coordinate 392,434,849 of NC_080671.1, read as the reverse complement.
TCAGATTCAAGAAGCTGTGTCTCAATTGCCTCCGTCATGTCGACCACTTTGCTAAAAATTGTCCGTGGAAATCATGCAATCGATGTCCGCGTAAACATCACACACTTCTCCACGGAGCACAGTTTACACAGCAGACCCCTTCTGCTCCCCAGCCTAATGGAACAGTAACCCTCGTAGCTCAACCGACTGCTGTCGAAAGCACTCATACTTCAACTGCTGCACTGCAACCATCGTCTGCTCAATTTCATTCTACACAACCACCAAAGGCCACCAGAAACCCCGCCACAATGCAACCGTTTAGTTTGCCGGGGAATTTTCACTACGCCACGGCAGCATGCGATAAGGAAAATCAACAGAACACCGTAATTCTTCCTACTGCGCTAGTAGAAGTTGAGGACATTGGAGGACGCAGAATCACAGCTAGATGCTTGTTGGACTCAGGATCGCAGAGTCATTTTATAACCCGCGCACTTTGTCAAAAACTGAAGCTTCCTTGTTCAAGTGCACCATCTCCCATTCTGGTCAGCGGTATCGGCCAGACAACTACGAAAGCAACGCAATTCGTCACCGCCAAGGTGTCGTCCAGAGTTTCTCCATTTACAATTGAACCCAGACTTTTGATTCTGCCGCACCTTGCCATCACTCTGCCATCATCTACCATTAATATACGAGGATGGCATATCCCTGAAGCAGTACAGTTAGCCGATCCTACATTCCATTTGTCAAAGCAAATCGACATCATTTTGGGTGCTGAGTATTTTTTCAACACGCTACGGTATGGTCGTATTCAATTGGGTGAGCAACTACCGATACTGCAGAATTCGGCACTTGGATGGTTTGTCTCCGGCGCTTGCGTGATATCAGATCACGACCACACAGATCCACGATCCTGTTTTTCAAGCAGTACTGTACGCCTTGAAGAACTTCTTCGTAAGTTTTGGGAACTAGAAACAGTTCGGGACTCGAAGGGATGGTCGCCCACCGATCGAATTTGTGAAGAACATTTTATTGCTAATACTTCGCGGACGCCTGAAGGCCGTTATATGGTAAAACTACCGAAACGCGAAGAATTGATTATACTGCTAGGCGACAACAAATACCAGGCCACTAGACGATTTCTCTCATTGGAACGTTCATTGCAACAAGATCCAGAAAGGATGGCCATGTACAAAGATTTCATCGATCAGTATATATCCTTGGGCCACATGCGTGAGGTAAGCCCTCAAGAACTTGAGGTACGTCCACAGTTTATACTACCACATCATGGAGTACTTAAACTTGACAGTAGTACTACAAAACTGAGAACAGTATTCGATGCGTCTTGTAAATCACGTTCCGGATTGGCGCTAAACGATACGTTGCTACCTGGGCCCACTATCCAGGATACTCTCGTGGCGCTCGTGCTACGGTTTCGCATTCACAGATACGTTGTTTCAGCAGACATCGAAAAAATGTTTAGACAGGTGCTGGTGCATCCATCCGATCAACCGTTACAACGCATCCTTTGGCGAGAGGATCCCCGGGACTCCCTGAAATTGTACCAGCTGCAGACGGTTACCTACGGGTTAAACAATTCCCCATTCCTAGCTACACGTGTCCTGTTACAACTGGCTGAGGACGAGAAAATTAAATTTCCAGTGGCTGCTCGCATAGCTAAGAAGGATTTCTACGTTGATAATCTTCTCACCGGGGCAAACGACACGTTAGAGCTTCAACGAATTTGTCAGCAGATGATTGGTCTACTCAACGCCGGCGGTTTTCCTCTTCGACAATGGTCGTCAAATTCTCAAGAAGTTTTGAATATAGTTCCAGAAAACCTTCGCGAAACCCGCACACTGTTGGAATTAGATCGAGATTCTTCTATTACCGCTCTCGGATTACGTTGGGAGCCAGCCGCAGATACGCTTTCATTCAAACCACCAAAGTGGAAAGGAAATCCACAGCTCACCAAACGGACTGTGCTGTCACAGATGAGCAGTCTTTTTGACCCTCTTGGGTTAGTAGGACCAAGCATAGTTCGTGCAAAAATTATAATGCAGTCTCTGTGGAAACATCAACTCGATTGGGACGCACCATTGCCGTCACAGTACGCACAGGAATGGAACAATTACCAGCTAGATATACCGTGCTTGGAAAATCTTCGAGTACCACGAGCCGCAATATTGTTCCCGCATCATGATCTGCAGATCCATGGATTCAGTGACGCGTCAGAGCAGGCATATGGCGCATGCCTTTACTTGAGGTCAATCAATGCTTCCGGACAATGTTCTGTACAACTGCTTACAGCAAAATCCCGAGTGGCTCCAGTTAATAGCAAGTCAATCCCACGATTGGAACTCTCCGCAGCGCTTCTTCTCACACATCTTCTCGTCCAAGTCACCACTAGTACAGGCATCTCCATACCAACCTACCTGTGGACGGATTCCACCGTCGTTCTGAGTTGGATATCGGCACCTGCTTCAAACTGGAAAACTTTCGTGGCGAACAGAGTGGCCGAGATCCAAGAACATACTGCTTCTGCTACTTGGAATCACGTGCCGTCGGAGGACAACCCTGCTGATCTTTTGTCCAGAGGCATGAGTCTACATCATCTGTTAAATTGTTCTTTGTGGTGGCATGGACCCAGATGGGTGAATGCTTTGGATATCGCTTGGCCGAAAAATCCAGTCTCGAGAAAAGAATGCGGTGAAGTTCCTGAACTTCGGAAGGTTGTTTCATTAGTAGCAACTACGCAACCAGAAGATATAATCAATCGTTACTCACACCTGAACCGGTTGATTCGCACCTGCGCGTGGTGGCACCGTTTCCGCGAGAATACCCGTTGCGAAGCAAGCGTCCGTGTGATCGGTTCGTTATCCTCCGCGGAAATTGACCGCGCGTTAATCGCTCTCGTTCGTCGTGTCCAAGAAGAACACTTTGCTCTAGATAGGAGGCAGTTGGAGCGGAACCAAAAGTTACACCCGAAATCGAAGCTAAGATTCCTGAAACCGCAACTAGTTGATGGCCTTATTCGAGTTGGTGGCCGGTTGCATCATTCCGCTCTCGCCATCGACGAAAAACATCCGATCGTGCTTCCGGCAAAACATCACCTCACCACGTTAATTGCGAGACGTTATCACGAGAAAACCATGCATGGAGGCCCTAATTTGCTGCTGTCAACAATTCGTCAAAGGTTCTGGCCACTTAGGGGCCGGGAATGTGTCCGTTCAATTGTACACGACTGTATCACTTGCACCCGTGCTCGCCCCAGATCGTTGGAACAGTTGATGGGCGATCTACCACCATTCCGAGTAAACAAATCCTTTCCCTTTGAAAATGTGGGAGTGGATTTCGCCGGACCGGTATTCCTGAAACCACCTAATCGGAAGGCAGGCCCTGTAAAGGGGTACGTTGCGGTATATGTGTGCCTTGCAGTCAAGGCGGTCCACCTAGACCTAGTTCCGGATATGACGACTGACGGATTCATCGCCAGTCTACGACGCTTCACAGGCAGACGTGGAAAACCCAGCACCATCTACTGCGATAACGGTCGCAATTTTGTTGGAGCCCAACGAGAATTAAGCGAGCTACGTAAACTCTTCCTGACACAACGCCATCGGGATGCCGTAACTAACGAAGGCATCGATAATGGCATTCACTTTCTCTTCATTGCACCCCGCTCTCCATCATTAGGAGGAATATGGGAGGCGGCGGTCAAATCGATGAAGCTGCATCTTCGTCGCATCATGGGAAATGCAATGCTCACCGAAACCGAATTTACGACCGCTCTCATTCAGGTAGAAGCGGCACTCAACTCTCGTCCAATAACTCCCATGTCAGAGGACCCTCAGGATTTACAACCATTGACGCCGGGACATTTTCTGGTAGGTAAGCCATTAAACGCAATACCCGAACCAGATCTCAGCGGAATTCCCGAAAGCCGCCTTTCTCGATGGCAACGTGTTCAAAATCTCAGTCAGCACTTTTGGCGACGCTGGCACCACGAATATCTCAATACGTTGCAGAATCGTTATCGTTGGACGGAAGAAACATCAAATCTCGCGAAGAATGCAATCGTGCTGCTACGAGATGAGAATCTTCCCCCACAGCGGTGGGCGATCGGCAGAGTCGTTGACGTTCACCCAGGCGAAGATGGACTGATTCGTTTGGCATCTGTAAAAACCAACAACGGAATCACCCAGAGAGCAGTGAACAAATTGTGCCTACTACCAGTGGAAGTTAGCCCGAGTGATCTAACCCAGTCCAGATCTATCACACCCATTTCATCCCACGAGGAAAAATAATTCATTTTGGCGGCCAGGATGTTAAATCGTCAACAGAAATAAAATGAATTTATTGAATTTCTTCTTAACCCTAAATATAATTAAAAATATTTTTGAACTTAAATCTACGGGTAACCCTAGGATCCTGTACCTAACACTTAAACTATACTTATATACTACACACTAGATTTATATACCTACATGCTATGGAAAATAAAATGTACTAAAAACTACAATCAAAATTAACACTACCACAACCACACAACAGCAATAAAAAGGGGGACAATTTAGGAATAAAGTTTAGTTTTATATCAACAAGCACATCAAGCGGGTAAGCTTTATCGGTTGAGATCCGAAATCCAACCAAACGGAAAATTATACAGTCCACCTTCAAGGTCGAAGGCCGGTTCGCGAATTGAAGTTAAAAGTTCGGAATCGGGAGAAATTACTAAATTTTACAAACTGTTTTGTTGATTTTAGAACCACCAGTTAGTTGAAAAAAATTGTTGTTTTCGAGAGCTGTCAGTTGCCTGGCAATAAAGACAGCAAAAAGGAAAACAAAAAATGAATTGCAAAGTAAACCATTTCATTAGCTGAAAAGTATGTCAGTTTGCTCGCTATATTTATTTTCTAAAAATATCGGAGCTAACATAGAAGGAGTGTGGTTAGAAGAATTATAAGTCAGTTGTATTACATCGAAGTGAATTTCCCAATACTATTTTGATGAATTAATTTAGTGAGGTAAATGTATATGTAAATTTATTGAAACATATATGTGTATAATTCATTTGGCAGATATTATTTTCTATCATGCAACAATCCGGGGAGGCATTAAAAATTAAGATTGGGCGATCCAGCCGACATGAACAAATCATTAACATTATATGACGTCTGTAACTCATAATATCGTGAGAGGTGTTATTGGTGCTAAAAGAAAGGATGAACTGTAAGTACATTTGTCCACTGTTGAAAAGTATACTCGCACAAGAATTTGTCATTTTTAATTAATTGAAGATTATCAGAATCAATATCAAATTGCAATCAAAATTATTCTCCAAACACTACTGCCTAGATTATAAAAACCCAATATTGCTTTGATTTCGCTTAGCAAGTATTTGAATGGTCGGCGTTTACCTGTCTTATGGATATTTTCATTGAAAAACCCCGGAGCAGTTGATTGCACTGGTGTTGCATTTTCTAGCAGAAGAGCAGACCACTAGACGGTTTTATTCCCACTTATGCTAGAAAGTGCAAAACGGCATTAGAGAAAATTGGAATCCGCTCAAACTTTAAGTAAATAGGGTTACTGTGTCCCAATTGATCTTAAAACCTTTACTAAGCCCGCTCATTTGAACACATTAGTTAGAACAGTTTCTGTTATCTCTATTCAACACATTGGCTCAAATAGTAAGATGAATAAAAGCGCGTTTTACTTTTTGCTTCGATCAAACGCGATTATTTTACTTTTTTCAGGTCAGTGTACAACTTCTTAGGGTGCTTACAGAGTGGCGGCGAAAAGCTGAGCTGGCGCTGGAACTGACATTAGAATGCGAGAAACCTGCTTGCTGCAAACCAAATGGGTGATGTCAGAGTAAAAGCCGAGCGGGTTTGCGCCGACTGCCCGCTTTCACTCTGACATCATCCCTTTACTTTGCTGCAGGCAGGTTTCTCGCATCTCGCATCCTAATGTCAGTTCCAGCTCCAGCTCAGCTTCTCGCCGCCACTCTGTAAGCATCCTTAGAAACGAAGCATTTTGGTAGTTAATAGGTATCAACTACTTTGCTTCGTTTCTAAGAAATAGCAATCCAATCTCTGTACGCCAAATTATCAGCGGAATAGTGACTAATGAGATGAATAAGAGCCCGTCTACCATATGTGGACGATATTATAGTAAATGTAACACACAAAAATTAAAATTTCCTTATCAACTGAATTATTTCTTTCGATCTGCTGTTATCAATTTTCAAAGCTCGGCAATCCTAACTCGAGCATGAAAAGTCGTCGCAAAGAAAAATTAGTACGACTTAAGTAGATGTGTGGTATACATTTCCTTTAGGCTGCATAAATCTCGCGGCAATGTATTTATTACAGGAGAACTCTGGATGAAATTCTAATGGGCTTTTTGATTGATGGTGCACCGGTGTAGTGGAGTGCACTGGTTTTGCACTTTTTAGCAGAAGTGCAGAATACAGGTAATCTTCGATACAACGTACCCTCGATATAACGTACCCTCGATATAGCGTCATTCGATATAACGTACATTTTTCCTCGATATAACGTACATATTTTTAAATTTATTTTTCAGGTCCAAATTTCTCTTCAATTACGCATGTATTCCATATTTTAAGAATTCAGTATGTAACACACAATCTTAAAACGTACTAATTGGGCTCCTAATGAGCATGTTAGGAATTGGCTACTTCATTGAAGGTTACGAGAGCGATTTTTTTCAATTTCATTTGCGTATGATCGTGATTTATTGAAACCAACCATTTATCTCAATAAATAACCCAATATCAGTAGGGGAGCCCGAGGCAAGTTGGCGGAATCCCTTTTTCTCCGTTTCTATTAGACATATAGCACTGCCTCTCGTGATGTACCTCAAGTTATGTGAAACCCATTATCCAACGTGTTTTGGTTGCAAAACATTTTGTATTGTGGAAGTTGTGGGCGATATTGTGTTTTCGAGCATACCTAGTAAATTTCCTAAATTTTAAACACTTTGTGTTATTTAGGGTGATGGCGGCGCTGCTCGCGGGGCAAGTTTGCGGTACTATTTACGATGCAAAAATAGTCATCAAAAAATTTTATTTCTGGAGTTCACTCCAAAGTAAGAAAATCTTTTTCTTGTGCATCTCGTCAATGCAGGAAACATTTACTTCGGCTAGTCACCTGAAGAATTTCGAAAATTTGCTATTGAATATGGAGTACGCGTCAAAGTCAATATTCCGCGATATTGAGACTGAAATATAATAGCAAATGTCGATTAATATACAATTTTCTTGAAAAGACATTCAGCACGTTCCAAAAGGACCCATGAAGTATTTGATTCTCCATTTGATTGCTTATTTTATGGTGTACCTATACATACCGCCAACTTACCCCAGGGCCGGGGTAAGTTGGTGGTTTTTCCGCGTCACATATTTTTGTTTCTAAAAATGGAGGCAATGCATCAAACATTTTAATAAAATTCAGAGATGTTGCCAACAGTCTGCCCTTCCATGCGACGTGTTCTATTTTGCAAAATCTAGATACATCAAAGCGGTAAAAAATGAAAACTGAAAACACAGCCAACTAGCCCCGGCCTCCCCTAAGTTCTAACTGAAAACTAAAATTGATAATATTGATAATTGTTGGTTGGTTTCGGGACTGCGGAATCTGATTCTCTGGGCCGAAAGACAACGTTTAAGTTCCACGGCATGCTGTGCCACAAAAAGAATTTGTAGTTACACGGACGACTGTGCACGTTTCGCGACCGGTTTGGGGTATTTAGGAAATCGGTTAGCGGACTGAAATATGTCTTCAGAAATTTTTGAATCGTGGATACAAGTGGATCTTTATACTCTATTCTAATGATTAAAGTTCATAAATTGATTTTATTGTATGAGGCGCAGACGGTGGGAATATTAAAAACACTTTACAAGCCCAGACAAAATAATAATTAATGATTTAATAATTAGGAAAGGAGTCAGAATAGAGAATATTCGGAGATAGAGATAGCGTAGTTGGTAACTCGATTGCCTTGTACGCAGCTCACCTGGGTTAAATTCCCAACCCCGCACATTGTGTTAGAGATTTTTCTAAAGAGATTTCTCTAACCCAACAAAGAGGCGAATGACCCTAAGGTTCAATCCTCTAAAATCAAAATAAAAAAGGATATTTTCAATTAATTTAATTCATATATGCAAAAAAATTGATTATGGCATCTTTTTTATGGATCCAATATAATTTTCTTATTAGAAAAGTTGTTTCGCACTGCTAGGTAGGTTAGATTTTCAAAATTAGTTACGAGTTATCAAAATTCTACGAAATAAAGTACCATGAACAACAATTCTTTGAACATTTTGCATGCTTCGATATAACGTACAATTCGATATAACGTACAATTTTTAAACCGAGATGTACGTTATATCGAAGTTTACCTGTACTGGGTATGTTCCATTGCCACTTCTGTTAGAAAGTGCAAAACCAATGTAATCCCATTGAGACGTCCAAAAAATTGTTTCAAAATCGTTCAACACGGGTCCAATGATGTACATTCGTTGAACGTTTATTTGGACGTTGTCCAAATTGGTCCAACGAACGTCCTTTATTGGACGATTTTGAAACCAACCGTTCTTAGAGGGATCCACTACACCGGTACACTGTCATTGAAAACAGCATAAGAGTCATATGTAACATTGAGAGTTTCTCATTACTTTCCCTTCTGATTATTACTCGGTCGCTTCAACATTTACCTTTTAAATCATTGTTCTAGTCAAAACCATCGGCTTTCGATACATATTGGAAAATTGGTGGTAAATTTTATAGTGACGTCGTAATCATTTAAAGAAAAAGTAAATAAAGAAAATCTACATAGGTCCTATCGAGAATTTCTTTTAACGTAAGTTCTATCAAAAATTTTCTCCGCGACGAACTCCTATGTTAATGTTATGATTACGCAGATTTGAAAATCATTTACGGTGATACGAAAAGCAATCAGCATATGTACTAGGACTCAGCGTAATGATAAAATGAGCTGGGCTCACATTTTGCGGAAGTGGCTTTTGCTACCACATAAAAAAACATTCAGTTGGTGATCCGCCAGTATTAGCGAAACTAAACAGTCCTCATTTATCCATAACACGGTTCGCATAATTAAAACGATACACAATTCCGTACAAAAACACCAAACTTGACTTCGAACAAAGAATTCGCATCGCCGAAAACCTCTACTTACCTGCTTAATGTTTAAAAAGGAGCAATTAGGCAATCCATTAGACGTTTGTTTGACAATTCAGCGGTGGGTTCTGTCAGCAAGTCTACTCCTGCGAACAGAAAAACTCGTCCGACAAACAACTATCATTAGTCCGATGCGTTTGATGTTGGATCGAATCAACGATATTGTCGGACGTCGCACCCCTCGGAGTAACGTCAGATTAAGTAAACAAGAAATTATCAGCTGATCAGAAACGTCTCATGGATTGCCTAATAACTAAATTTTCATCGATAAGGAGAGACACCAAAGAAAAATACGATACGAAAGTGATAAAATTTTAATATGAAATAAATTATTACTATTAAATTAGCATGAAATGTCGTAGAAAATTAACATAATGAATAAAAATAAACAAAGCAGCATAATCAGCATAACATATTGCAATTCTTGCAGCACAAGAGCGCTATATACTGCTATCATTATGATGGGAAAGGAAAGGGCAGCGTTCGCAGCTTTAGTTTAGTGTACAGTAGAGTCCCGTACGTATAGAGGAATGCGCACACACTGTGTTACTATTCTGTTTCTGGTAACCCGAATATTTTTTTATAACCTTGAGGACCATGTAGATAAAATAAAATCATACGAAGTGAAACAAAATAGTTATTTTTTTCGTGGTTTACTGAAATTTTCATATGAAGGCGGGTTGCGTCGAAAGAAAATATCGTAAAACACTCAAAATCAACTTTTTTCTAGACTCAGTATGAATTTATTTTGTGCCATGGTCGAATCCAGTATTAATAATATTATGGTTACTAAAGGGCATGGAATTAGTTATGAGTTTATGCTTTTTCTAGTGGACTGACTTCAATATTTAGTTTGTGCAGCTCCGAGCTAGTACCCGGGCCGATTGGAACAAATACCTGCCACCCGGAGAATATTATGTATTTAACAAACAAAATAGCTCTTATCAGCGCTATCAAAAGAGTCAAAATAAGTAAATTTGAAAATATTTTGCTTCGCCAACTATAACTTTTATTTTCGATGGATCAAAAGTAGAATACACAAAGAAAAACCCATTTTAAAACATCCGACCGATGCTCGTTCGTGATTGGATCCCGTTTATTTCATACATCGAGCCGCAAATCTTGAACAGAAAGAATTGTGATTTTTGTCGAATGCATTTATTCAACCTTGCCGGATGTACTCTTATAAGAAGACTGCATATGAACACCGATAGGGAAGATGATAATTAACCGTGATATAAAGCCTTTATAGCCCTTACATATCGTATCCATCCAGAAAATGAGTACCATGGAAAAATGAGCCGCCTTCGTGAACTGCCAGGATTATTTAGCTTGTGCAACTCGGTGCACTCACAGAGAACAGACGTCCATCTTCAGCATTCAACTTTTGTAAACTCCCTAACGTTTTAAGGTAGTTGGGATATCTCAACAGGTGCGCTACTGTCGTCATTTTTTAGTGGCTGAGTTTGACTGAATTGACAGCGGTTTTACCTCTACCCAGTCAAATCATTCTGGAACCGGTTCGGAATTCTGAGTGGATTCAGTATGAATTTAAGCTCAAATGCATCAACCGATTGAGTCGGAATCGGTTGTTTCCATTGAGCTGGAATTTTTACTGAATCCATTCAGGATTCCGAACCGGTTCCGGAATATGTTTGACGGTTAGTTGGGATAGCTGGTGTAGCGGCGCTACTGTTTTAACGTATATTATTTCTAATGTTTACACAAGTTTTTTAAACATATTTGTTCGATCATGGATGTCTGTTCTCTGTGGTGCTAGTATGCTGGGTCAATTGGATTAAATATCTTCCACCCGAAGAATATTTTCTTTCGCAAAAAACTAGCCATTATCAGCATTATCAACCCATTCAGGAACATTGAAATTTTAAAAATTTACACCCAACATGTAAAATCAAATTCACGAACAATAGAACATAGAGGACAGAAGTCAGCTCAATATAATGGATTTATTGTCAATATTTCTGCTCGTGTAGGGTCCGCTCAGTGCATAAAATTTACAGAGCAGAAGAAACGTGAGAATAGATCGATGAAATAAAGTTCTGCGTGTATAGTTTCCCAATAAGTTCAGCCGGAAAATGCGCCGATAAACTGGCTGGTTGTAGTTAGTATTCCTGCTCCAGTGACACAACCGATTCTAATTAAAATCGGTTATGTGACTGGAGCCGGAATACCAGCCAGAATGCCGATTCATTTTTCTGCTGAACTTTACTGGGTTAGACTACGTCAGCAATTTTCGTTATCTTTCCCACCATAATTATTGCAGTATAGAAATCTTGTGCAGCATACAACCAATGAGGTATATACAGGTCTGGCGAAGATGGCACTTTGGTATTCGTAAGATGAATCTTACATGAGTGGTGTGAGTGATCACAGTATAAATCGACTTGCATTCGTCATACCGGTCGTTCCGCACCCATTGAATCGCGTGACCGCTATGACGGCGACACGTTGTACATATTTTTGGTTGCAAACACTAGCAAACCGTGTGTTCTACCACACCTATATATACCGCATTGGCATACAACAGCATAAATATTTCATGCTGATTTGTTTAGATTTAAACTCCAACGTCTTTAATTTAAACTTTTTTTTAAATTTATTAAATTAAATTAAGACGGCTATCGTAAGCTGACTTCGGTGTTCTAATTTACACAACAAAGACAAGGTAGGTGCACCATAACTGGTACCCCGTTTTTAATGTTTAAGAAGTATGAAGTACTATGCTATGAAGTAGACTGTGTTCATCATATCAACATACCGAATTTTGCAAAATAATGGGTGCTTATCGAAATCTTCCAGAAACTATGGAAATAATATATGGTTACAAGGAAGTAGCTACTACCCTAGCAGCAATGGAATGTTTCAAGTGCTATTAAACTAAGACGTGTACCATACAGTGATTTGTATAAACTTTGGTACGACGTGTAGGTCTGGCTGGTGGTCGCTCATGTAGCCTTAATGTGATGACCCTGTTCAGGGAAGGAGTGTAGAATTGGCGTTTAGGCTGGCCAAATACTGAGGATAGACGGGTCGCATCTTCGAGCTGGGCAGTTTCGTTAGGAGACGTCCAGGTGAGTATTTGGTTTAGATGAGTAAGTTTCACTCTGCATAACCCATTTGTCGCGTATAGTGGCAGTGTACCCTTTGCGCATGGTTCGTTCATATTCCCTCTATTCGTTGCAGTCGTCAGTATTTGTGCAGTGCTGTTAGATCAAACCACTGACCGCACAACGGTTTTCCGATTGCGTTATTGAAGTTCTACATACCGTCGTTCCTTTATTCTCAAGTATCCACTGCCGCAGTACGCATAACTGTCCCATGTGCTACGGGATTCATCATAACCTTGGGAAAATAATGCATAGAGTAGCAGTACATTGCTCAGTTCTCATATGTATTGCTAACGGTGACGGAGTTTTATATGCCTGGGATACATTAGTAAATTTACACATGGCAAAGTGAAAAAAGATCTCCAACCCAGAAAAAAAACTACCGCGCTTAAACCAATGTAACTAAAACATTCATCGCACATTTCATTTTTATTCCGTAGGACAAATGCCGTCATTTGCCCCCAACATAACTCTCTGTCCTTCTGCAAATGTAAGAGAATGACGTTTCTGCAATTCTACGCGTTACATCAGTAAACAAACGATCGTCAAACAGTTCTATTATTCTAGTTTATGCTAATTTATTCGAATATGTTTTCATGGTCCTGTTTCAACAAATTTAGCATGTAAAGTACAAAAGTTCTTTATTAGTTTATTTTATATGGTAAGAATGAAATCATATGGTGCTTTATGTAGATGATTTAATGGTTCCATTAATATATTAAAATAAATTGCTATTTGTTACATCAATAATTATTAGTAAACTTGGATAAAACAATCAGGATGATTTTTATTTTCAACTCTTGATCACCCTTAAATCAATAACTATTTAAAAATTGAATGGAGAAATCAATTGATTGAAACAACCAATGTGGTTTCATTTCTCAACTCGTACCGATCTTAAAATCTATAATAACATTAGTTGCTACAACTCATTTGATTAGCTGGTTCGGATGGTGTGCGTCTTTGCTAACTGCCAGCATTTCATTTTCAACTAGATAGATTAGTTGTTTCAGCCACTGATTTGTTGTCACAAAAACAAAAATGCCAGTTTAGAAAAATCAACAATCGATTAGCTGTACCAAATTTTAACCAATCGATTTCAGAAATTCGACTAGTAATTTAGTTGCTATGCGATCGCGAGCGTTTCCGTGAACAATTGAAGTTTTATAGCATACTATAAGTGTAATCTAAGTTTTATGAGTGGCTGAAAAATTACCTTCAAACCTCAATTGTTACTAGAGTTGGCAACAAATTCTGCAAACTAATGAATGATCCCACAGTGATATGTGTAAGAAATGTCTCATCTCACTGTTAGGTGGATTAAGCGGGTTTTGAACAAGAAAAATCAGAAGCAACTTCTGCTCAACAGAGAGGATATATTTTAGATTACTATGGATATGAAAATAATTTTTCGCTCACATGTTTTAAATACATCATCGACATATATTATTGTGCATAAAGCTTTTTGAATTGCAATAAATGGTAACCATTCTTCTATATGTTCAAAAATGGTTGTTTTTCTATAGCGTTTTTAGTGTATTACATAACAACAAGACACCTGAATTATCTTGAAACAATGCTTGAAGCTTTAGAACGCGCATAAAGCATCCAAATTCATATTCATCCAATACATACATTGTACATATATAAAAAACAATGTTTGTATGTATGCATTCCATGGGCTCCCATACGGCGTAACCGATGGCCGTAAAAATTTACACTTAGTAGGCATTTATTATGTTTAAATTGTGTTTTACTTCTATTTCGTAGAAAGTCGCAGCAACGCGCGATGGATATTAGCTGGTATTACATAGAAATACAACTCATTTCTTGATGACAGTACGGAATATCGAAAAATTCACCTGGTTACTGTAAAAACGGTATTAAAATCACAGTAAAACTTCAATACTATTTTCGACTTTTGTCAATCTAGACGAAAAATCAAGGAAACTTATTGTTCGGAAATATCTTCAAGCAAGAATACGATATCAATGCTCTAACTTCCATGGTGTTCACTTTTTTGTGGCTCGAAGTGACAATTCCATTCTGGCTCGCTATGACATTCACATTTATTGGGTTTGCTTCTTCCGCCCAAGATAGTCTAATCTAGAAATTTCTTCTTCTATTAAAAAATGGCCAACATAATTTCGATTTATTTTCTTTTGCAAGAAACAGGCACATAAATAGAAACCACAATCCAACCGGACTAGAATGAAAGATCCGTTTCTCATCATAACAATCACATTCAATCCTACGGCAGCGAAAAAAAGAACGCAAACAGTTACGGGGAAGAGTTGCACTTGAAATTGATAGTGTGATCTGTAGCGAAAAATATTGAACTCCGACGTATACAAATTGCTTGGTCCTCGAAGGGATTTCACTTCAGCTCTCACAGTAACTCATAAAATCATTCGAAATCGAACGGAGCAAGACGAGATTTGGTTACAAAGCTGGAGCAAAAAAAACATAGCGATACACAGAAAATCCAATGGGAATCGTTCCAGTTATTTGCATCGGTTCGCTTTGCGTTCCCAGAAAAATGGTAGTTTTTGTGCCCCTTTACCCCTGAACCGTTTCTATTTTCTTCCCATTCTGCGTTCTGCGGAAACTCAGCTCCGTACAAGTGGAAGAAGTTTGAAGAGAAAAATCCCAACTCAATCGAATGTCGGTCTGTATGTGTGCATGATAGCGGAAAAATGCCGATGTAAAGAATTTTGTTCATCAAACTCCTCCGTTCCGGGAATTTAGGATCCAATCTGTATACGGTTGGGCATTCCGCATCAGCTCACTCGCATTGGAAACTTTTTTTACGCAGGAGCTTTGATCGCGTGTAATCAAAAATTTCCAACAAATCATAAGGAAGCATTTGCTCTTAATTAGCTGCTTAATCGTGAAAACGTTTTATGAAACCCATTCGACTGAAATGGCAGACTCTGATTGATTCGATAAATCTTCCGGGAACAAAGAAATCCAATCTGCCAGATACAGCTCGTATAATTTTATTTCAATTGGCAAACGTTTGCATTGTCGGTCCGACCTCGCAAATCCTTGATGGTTCCACTCACAAACACATCAACGCGCCAGGTGTACAATGTTCCATCCTTCCTTCGCCCAAAACTACCGCGCCGTAACCGCGACGAGTCATAAAATTGAAATTCAATCTTCCCTGTTAGCAGCGAGTTTTCAGACAGGTAATAAAGGTGTTATGCTGTTATTTACAGCCTAACAACATCATACCGTCGTCGTCGTTGTCGTCATCGTTTTCGATTTAGTCGATAGCGTCTTTGCCACTACCGCCATCACCGTCAGCATCTTCGCACGATTTCACAATTACCACCCATCTTACGAAACGATACTTTAAGGCTTCAATTATCTTTATAAAAGCCACCCACTCTACGATCATGCCACCCCCAATCAAGTGGTAAGCGGCGTGATGCCAACCTGGTTGAAAGTGATTTCCCAGGAAAATACCAATCAGCCGACGAACAAACCACTCGCCCATTCCATTCATGCGTAGCATGTCGATGCTAGGGTTATCGAAACAATTGTTGATTGATTTATAGGTCCGCCCCATCCTTGCCGGAGGCCAGCTCTTTTCTGGTTCGTTCAAAAAAAAAACTGATAAGCTCTCATCTGATTCCATTCAAACCCCACAAAGCCCACCCTAGCGCAAAAAGTGTGCGGTTTCACGGTGTGCCTTCTCATAAGCATTAGATTTTATAAGCGCGCAGTTCTTTTTTTTTGCTATGGCATCATCAGGCAGAATCACTTCCACTGTCACGGACGAGAGCGGTGGAATCGCGTAAGGTACTCCGCTCAGGGACCAACCGCATGATGTACCGGGCTCATACGAACATACCCGGCAACAGCAAATGTGATGACAGGTGACACCAGTCGCTGTCATAACCATTCACACAGACGGTGCGTGGTGCGGGCGGCTTCTTGGTTTTAGCAGAGCAAGCATACACGGACACCGCGCGTGAATGATAACAATGACTCCCGGGGATGCCATCCGTCGCGCTAATTACGACTTCCCGTGGGTACTGGTCCTGGCTGTATTCTGTCATCAGGAAGCAAAATTGGGTAGGAATTATGGGTTTGAATGTTGGATACCGATGATTCGCTGCGGACTGTTGTTCCGGATGATGAAAGCAATCATCTATCATTTGTTGAGGTTACGTTGAACATTACCCGGTTGTATTTTAGAGTTTGATTCATGCGTTGCGTTGAGGGAGGTTGGGCAGGAAAGCAGGTGGGTCCATACCGTGTCATTACGTTTTATTCTATCGTGTTCATAGCTTCACGACAATCTCGAATGTGGTCGATACATTCTGTAATATTTTTTGGCCTTGCGTACCATAACTTCCAATGGGATTGATGATTTGTGCACCTAGTTGTGAGACTATGTATTGCTCGTTCATATGTGGATATAACGATTATTTATTGTTTTCAATTATATATTATGAATGAAATATATTAAAATTTCACAGTTGACCCGCATTCATTGGGTCGTGTTAATTTATTTATTTATTATATTAAGCTTCAACGTTACATTAATTTTCGACGTTTCCTTCGATAAGCTTTCTACGAACCATCACCAATAACTACACTTTCTCGTGACGCTCTAGTACTTCGTTGACTCATTCGTCATAGAAAAAATAACCAGCTCAATTTTCTCTGTGAAAAACCCATGAAGAAAAATCAACCAAGGTATTATTGCAAAGGTCCTTGCCAATCGAAACTGTTAGACTCAGCAATAGAGGCCACCTCGTCATCTGCAAATCGCCTTATCGTGCAGGAATTGACAAAAAATGGATGGGTAATCTCAGAAACATAACTGGAGTGAAGTAGAATATGCTTTAGTCTGTTAATTGGAATTGATTAATTAACAATAAATAATTCTTGCTGGGCAGATAGCTATTATAATAAGATCTATTGATGTCTACGAGTAGAACGATATTGGCTGTTAATGACACTCTAATGCAGCATTTTCTTCTGTTGCCAATTTGATCTATTCACTACCATTCAATGCGCTAGTCTGGGCTGCCATAGGAGATTCCAAAACATATATCCGAACATTGTCAATTTCGATGTTCGTCTACCATTAGAAATACCGCAATACGTGATTTTGATACCTTTTTGGAAAATGGTTTAAATTACAGCATTCGAATTAAGGGAGTCCTCTTATACAGCGTGTTTGGTTCATGGTTAAGAACCTCTCGGGGGGTAATTGATTGTCATATTTGGAGAAAAAAATTGTTCTACACATACCATCAAATCTCAACCGTTGCAGAGTTATTGAACTTTTTGTGTAAAAAACTTATTTGTCTTAAAATACCTCTAACTTAAAAAGTATACTTTGCATTTCAAATTTTTTAGTTCCATTCCAAAAGTGATAATATTTTCTAATGAATGGTGATCTCATATCTTTCAGTTGATTAGTTTTAATTACCTTTTAGCTGAAAAGTTGTTAAAAGTTAGCGTTTTACATTTCTTACAAAAGAAATGTATAGGATTCGCTCAAACTTTGAAAACTTTTTCCGAGGCCCGGAGGGCCGAGTCTCATATACCAATCGACTCAGCTCGACAAATTGAGACAATGTCTGTATGTGTGTGTGTGTGTGTATGTGTGTATGTATGTATGTACAAAATGTCATGTAATTATCTCAGCAATGGCTGAACCGATCTTAATGAAATTAGTTTCAAATGAAAGGCCTAACGTTGCCATTTGACACTATTATTTTTGATTTTCGATATGTTGTTTACTTTCTGAGATATGGGCGATTTTGTCAAAACACTGCAGGTTTTTTGCGAATAACTTTTGAAAATTACAATATTGTCCAACAAACTTCACATTTATAGAAAGCTTGTTAAAATACCTTTCTAACAAGCTATAGATTGTCTAAATCCGTGCACGAGCGGCGGAGATATTAAACATTTTGTATTTTTAGTACTCGCTTACCAATTTCCACTAACTAAAAATGAAATTGTTTCATACAGAGTATTGCTTTACTGGTGTTTTAGGGGCAAAACTAAACCGATTTTGAATATCGGGGTATGAAAACACATCTACGTGATTCAAGGAATTCGATGTTGAATTACCTTTATAATAAATTAACTATTTCTCAAAAATCAATATATAAGTTCACTTCAAAGACAAAATAATGTGTTGATAAAGAAACAGTGAGTTCTAGTATTTATCTCTTGGATTAGGCATTACGTTCAATCATGAGGTAAATGTTGGATGGTATATCAATACACAGATCAACAAGTAATTCAGCTAGTAGTGAGATAAAATATTTCTCATATAATTATACTCGTGGCGTCACCGAAAGCAACTGTATGTTTGAAGCCCAAAAGTCTAGCGAAAATTTAGCTCTTTTCCTTTTACTACTCACAATAATTATGACAAGAATGAAAGAAATCAATATATCATAATAATATACCTATAAAAATAATGTCACTGCATTAACCATCATTTGCCATTCCTCACACGCCCCCACCCATCTCTCTCTCTCTCTCTCTCTCTCTCTCTCTCCTTCTCTCTCTGTCTCTCTCTTCTATCGCATCTATCTAGCTATTTCTGTGTCCATTTCTAAGTCGTGTGATAAGATCTTCTGCCAATCTGAAATATTTATTAATTGTAATTGCGAAGACTTGTGAAAACAAAACTATTTTTTGTCTGCTGCTACATCAACTCAACTTTAATTCAATTGTATTCAAAGCCTGTATCTACACTATAATTAAGGAAATTCATGGCTATATCAGAAAAATATTTGGCTTAACTGGGTAATATGAAAGTTTGACGATGAAAATTTTCAAAAGAGACATTCCACGTGCGGTATTCAAACTATTCGTATCTCTATTGAATTTTGAATGAAATATATGCTCAAAGACTGAAAGCTGAAGCCAGCAGGATTGGTCTTGCCATCAACGTTTCGAAGACAAAATACATGAAAGGAAGAGGTTCTAGAGACGACATTGTGAACCTCCCACCCGAGTTCGGATTGACGGTGACGAAATCGAGATGGTCGACGAATTCATGTATTTGGGCTCACTGGTAACCGACGATAATGATAACAGCAGAGAAATTCAAAGATGGATCTTGGCGGGAAATCGTGCCTACTTTGGACTCCGGAGGACGCTCCGGTCGAACAAAATTCCCCGCCGCACGAAGTTGATTAGCTACAAGACGCTGATTAAACGGTGGTCCTCTACGGCCACGACAGCTGGACTATGCTCGTGGAGGACCAACGCGCCGTTGGAGTTTTCAAACGAAAGGTGTTGCGTACCATCTATGGTGGCGTGCAGATGGAAGACGGAACGTGGCGCAGACGAATGAACCATGAGTTGTATCAGCTGCACATTCGTTGTATTGGTACGAACTTTCATGAAAAATAACGGATCAAAGACCAAAAATATCCACAAATCAGATCCAGGAAAAGAAGTCTCCCAAAGTACCCACTCTCGATGCGATGCTTTTATGCTATCGACATAGCCTAGACATTTTACACTATTTACTGCAATGCAAATAAAAACTTTGAAATATCTACCTGTCTCATTCACGAATCGCATTCTCCCTGTCGTTCTCTGTTCAAGGGGCTTGAAAGCACATGTGACCTTGTCTCACTTTAACTTCATACCGTATCTTTTTATTCGTTTTGTTCATCTGCGTTCATTTTACTTATTTTATTCGTTTCATTCTTTGGATTCACTCTGATCAGTTTATTCTTTTTGTGCATTTTTCTCATATCATTCATTTCATTGTTTTCATTGTATGCATTTTATTCATTTTTTCCAGTTTATTCATTTTGTTCAGTTTCTTCATTTTAATAATCTGACTAAATAATGTATTTGATTCAATTTATTTCTTTATATTAATTTATAACCTTTTACCATTGTTCAATTTTTCATTTTAATCAATGCATTTAATTCTGCCAATTTTCTTCTTTTTATTCATTTTATTACTTCAGCTCATTTTGTTTATTTGATTCGTTTGTTTTATTTATGCATTTCATTTATTTTTTACTTTATTCATTTTGTTCATCCATTCTTTTTATTCATTTGATCCATTTCATTAATTTGATTCATTGTATTCACTGGATGAATTAAATCAATTTGATTCATTTGATTTATTTGATTAATTTGATTAATTTGATTCTTGTGATTCAGGTGATTCATTTGATTCATATGATTCATTTGATTCATTTGATTCATTTGATTCATTTGATTCATTTGATTCATTTGATTCATTTGATTCATATGATTCATTTGATTCATTTGATTCATTTGATTCATTTGATTCATTTGATTCATTTAATTCATTTGATTCATTTGATTCATTTGATTCATTTGATTCATTGGATTCATTGGATTCATTGGATTCATTTGATTCATTTGATTCATTTGATTCATTTGATTCATTTGATTCATTTGATTCATTTGATTCATTTGATTCATTTGATTCATTTGATTCATTTGATTCATTTGATTCATTTGATTCGTGTGATTCATTTGATTCATTTGATTCATTTGATTCATTTGATTCATTTGATTCATTTGATTCATTTGATTCATTTGATTCGTTTGATTCATTTGATTCATTTGATTCATTTGATTCATTTGATTCATTTGATTCATTTGATTCATTTGATTCATTTAATTCATTTGATTCATTTGATTCATTTGATTCATTTTATTCATTTGATTCATTTGATTCGTGTGATTCATTTGATTCATTTGATTCATTTGATTCATTTTATTCATATCTTTAATTTTATGCATTTCATGTTCAGTTATTCGTTTTATTTCATTCAATTTGTTAGTATGAGTCAATTTATTCTATTAATCTTATAACTATTTCTAAATATAATCTTAATTTTTATTTAATAACCTAATCTAATTTGATTCGTGTATATTATAATTTTGGTTTACATTAATTTTTCTACTCATTTCATGAATTTAAAAACCTATTATTTCATTTTTTGCTTTACTTTTTTATTTCGTTCGTTTTGTTGATTTCTATAATTTATTCAGTTTATTCGAGATTTTATTCGTGCAAGACTAGAAACTGTTTTCATCCCACCTCTAGTTGGGTGCCTACTTCTCGTGAGTTCTGCAAACTAATCCAATAGTGAAATATGTAAGAAATGTCTCATCTCACTGCAAGGTGGATTAAATCGGTTTTTGAGGAGGTTTTTGCTTATTTTTCAAAATAATGAAGCACGATTATAGCAATATCTATTATCCAAAAATTGGGTTTTAGGACGATTTTAAAGGACCCCAATCTAAAAAATATGCTTTATATCGTTATTTCCAAGTTTTCATTGGAAAGTTGAGAAAATTTCCTATCGGTCTATGTACAAATACTTTTTAGTTAAGGGTACTATAGGATTTTTTTACTAAAAAAATAACTCAAAATTAGCGTTTTGAGGAGTTTTGAAATTATACTAATTATTATTCAACTTAATTTATTGCACTATTATTCACTTGGTGCCCTTTAACATTCTCTTTAACTTGTTATTTGACACTTTGTCTATATCTCTTTTCATTTCGCTGTTACTTAATAGTTAATACAGCATGACATCGCCACACATTTAGTGGGTTCGAAATCGTTATTTTTGCATATGAAACGATGCGATAAAAACGGTTTTGCGTCAAAACCAAAAAAGATAATTGAATGGAGCCAAAGAAAGAATTGTAGAACTTTCTGAGATGCATTACTTCCATAATAATAATGATGATGTTTATTATTTACTATTTTAATAAAATTAACGAAAATGCTACTAATAACACTAACTTTAAACAAAATTACTTCTAAAAGAATACTAAATTCACTCAACCGAAAGATATTAATACATTTTTCTCCGTAAAATTTTCCTGGCTTTCGAATAAAAAGAAAAAAAAAGTACAATAAGTGCCATACTTATTCAATTAGAGCTGGTATTAGTGAAAATGAGATAAAAATATTCAAGTTGAAGAACCCAAATGCATGAAAATAAGAAAAGATAAGTGTATCATGCACATGAACGAATGCTAACTATTAGGATTTTCAAGAAATGAACGAAAAATCGATTAAAATTGTTAAATTTTCAATAAATTACTTTGAAAAGGTTACTAAAACTGTAGGCGGATGTCCTTCCGCCTAGTGAAATGTATTAACTGTCGTGAGAAAATAATTTTCGCTCCTTTTATTAGCAGCGGTGGCTATGATAATTTCGTTAGAGTTGGCAACCTAGGCAACCCACTGAAAGAGTCATGGCACAGTTGACAACGAGAGGGGATGAATGTACAGAAAGAGCGCGAATGGACTGGCTTACACACGATTGATGAGCTGGCTTAAGATCAGTTAGATTCGAACCTTCGTATAATTAACATCAAAATTTAATGTGAACTGCAAAAACTAAATGTAAATTACTGGAAGAAAAGAAATTGAAGTGCAAATAAGTGTTTCTATCTTACTAAACTAACATACAGTCCAGAATTTTCCACCATTAGGCTTAAATTGAGCCGAACATAATGGTCCTTCGAATCGGATATGATCCGGAGTGAAAGTGTGTTCAAAATGGCTGCGTAAAAAATGAACAAATTTGTAGTGAAAAAGTGACTAGATATCGCAAAAACAGCTGCCGTACTGCTAGAGCGATGAGTGTGGAATTGTAGAAGTGAAAAGTGAATCTGTAAGGAATTAGTACGGAAAAATTGAGTGCGTGCCGTCATTTTGTTTTGTAGGCTTCAAAGAGCTGGAGCAAACCGGAAGTAATACCGTTACTTCCTCCGTATAGACGGATAGTAGTCCCGCTACTGATCTGTCGATCCCACGTGGCGTGCACGACTTAATGACACAGACACGGAGTACGACGCTCAAGTCGGAGCAGGAATCTAAATCCACACCGAAGTGTGCTAAAGGAGGAAAAATGGCGGAGCTAAAATCGCTAATTTCCAAACGTGCAGCAGTGAAAGGTAAGATAATGCGGATTCAAACTGCGATTGGTGCAGCTCAAGAAGATCCACTTGCCTTGTCCACGGCTCAGCTTCGTGTCCATTCGAAGAATGTGGAAAAGTATTACAACGAGTTTAATGAAGCACATGATGCGGTGATGCAAGCTGTGCACGACAACCAGAAGGAGGCCCAGGAAGAAAAGTTAATAGAGTTTGAGGAACTGTACAACGAAGTACAAGTTGTCATCGAAACGCTAATGGAAGCTCATGTACAACATGCTAACCGTGAGCGAGCCATTCTTCCAGCTGCAGCCCAGTAAGACGGTCAGCCGCAGATCGTAATTCACCAGCAGGCTCTTCGGGCCCCTCTGCCAACATTCGACGGGCGGTACGAGAACTGGCCTAAATTCAAATCGATGTTTCAGGATTTGATGCGAAATTCTCCAGACTCTGACGCAGTGAAATTATATCATCTTGATAAGTCGCTCGTAGGAATCATCGATGCAAAAACTATTCAAGACAACAATTACCAACAAGCCTGGCAGATTTTGGAACAACGATATGAAAATAAGAGGTTGATTATCGATGTTCATGTTCAAAGCCTAATGCAGCTAAAGAAGGTCTCGAAGAAGTCATCTAAGGAGTTACGCAGCCTCATCGATGAGTGTTCAAGACATGTGGAGAATTTAAAGTTTCACGACCAGCTACTTCAGGGAGTTTCGGAACTTATTATTATTCATATCTTGTCAGCATCGCTCGATCAGGAAACAAGGAAACTTTGGGAGGCCACAATTGAGCACGGAGACCTTCCAAACTATGAAGATACTATGGAGTTCCTCAGGAAACGCTGTCTCATCTTAGAATGATGTGAATCAACCGCACCAGCATTATCTTCTTCTAAGCAAGCTTCTTCGAAGGCTGCTACTAAGGCTTTCAAGATTTCCGCAGCAGCCACCACATCCAGTGAAATAACATGTGAACTATGTGGTGGGGATCATCCAAATTTTAAATGCAGCGCCTTCAAAAATATGAGCATTGCGCAACGGTTGGCAAAGGTCAGAGAAGTTAGTCTGCTTCAACTGTTTGCGTAAGGGCCATATGATCAGAGCATGTCCGTCACAGCGAACGTGTGCCAAGTGCAATCAGAAGCATCACAGCATGCTTCATCAAGATCAGCCGGAAAGTTCTGCACCACATAAACCAAAGGATAAGTCAGAGGAAAAGGCTGCAGAGCATCAGGAAGCCACCAGCAGAATGGATCCAGAGCCACAGGAGAGTGGAAGCGTATCAGTGACCACATCTTGCTTTGCTGGTGGACAACGCCGAACCAAACAGGTGCTTCTTCAAACTGATGTGATCGATGTACACGGCCGTCTACATCCTTGTCGTACACTGTTGGACTCAGGTTCACAGGCACGCATATTGTCAGAAGCAATGGCTAGAGTACTCGGCTTTCCAACTCTGAAATATAATATAACAGTAGTAGGTGCAAACGCAGTGAAGACACAAGTCAAAAAAGGGCTGAACCTGAATTTCTCATCAAGATACTGTGATCTTCAAGACAGTATCACTTGCTTGATTTCGGATAAAACTACTGGAATTATACCATCCGTAGCAATCGACGTGTCATCGTGGAATATTCCTCCAGAATTGCAGCTTACGGATCCAGACTTTTTTAAGCCACGCGACATCGATTTGGTGCTGGCTTCGAACTATGTATGGGATTTGCTTCGGACCAAAAAGGTGATACTTGCGAATGGTACTGCAGCACTGCGAGAAACCGTACACTCTATAGCGACAAATAGTGTTAATCCGCGTTCAAGGTTATTTCACACACTCTACGCCTAGTCGAGGTTTCAGTATTTTTCCCTTCTTTTGTGTTTCTGTTTTTGAGTACCGTTAGCCGGTCAGTGACAAATGAAGTAGTGTTCATCTAGTAAGCCGTCTGGATACCGTTACCTACACAAGTTAAGTATTAGTTTATCAAAAAGTGCTATTCTTTCAATCGAATCGACCTCCCCTTGACACCAGGTATTGAAGTTGTCGCTTGCCAAATCAGAATTAAAGGCAAAGACCTTTGCATAGCTTCCACCTACATCCCCCCTAGAGCCTCAGTTAGCCACCGACGGCTTTGCGATATTGCGGAACTCCTCCCCGCACCGAGGCTAGTTTTAGGAGACTTCAACTCCCACGGTACGGCATGGGGTTGCTTTCATGACGATAGTCGATCTACCCTACTCCATGAGCTTTGCGACAACTTCAATATGACTATTTTGAATACGGGTGAAATGACACGGATTCCTGCCCCTCCAGCGCGTCCGTGCGCCTTAGACCTGTCCCTCTGCCTGACATCGCTGCGGTTAGATTGCATGTGGAAGGTAGTCTCTGATCCCCACGGCAGCAACCATCTGCCAATTGTAATCAATATTGGTAACGGTTCAGGGCCACCGAATACACTCAATATTTCGTATGACCTCACACAAAATATTGATTGGAAGAGCTATGCGTCCGCGATATCCGACAAAATCGAGTGCACTCAAGAGCTTCCTCCGGAGGAAGAGTACAGGTTCCTGGCTGGCTTGATTCTCGATACCGCGATTCAAGCTCAGACTAAACGCGTACCAGACGCGAACTCACGCGGGCGTCCTCCCAATCCATAGTGGGACAAAGAGTGCTAAGACGTGTACGCGGAGAAGACCGCTGCGTATAAGACCTTCCGGGACGACGGGCTGCCAGCCAGCTACCGACAGCACCCGATGGCGGAAACGCGCATGAAGAGTTTGATGAAAGCCAAAGAACGTAGCTACTGGCACCGGTTCGTCGACGGACTAACGAGAGAAACATCGATGAGCACTCTTTGGAGTACGGCTTACGAAACCGAAACAGTACCAACGAGAGCGTGGAATATTCAAACCGTTGGATATTCGATTTTGCCAAGAAGGTTTGTCCGGATTCCGCCCCGGCACAGAAGATCTACCGCGCCGCGTCCCCTCACGATAACGCGAACGAAACACCGTTTTAGATGGTGGAGTTCTCACTTGCTCTCTTGTCATGTAACAATAAAGCCCCAGGGCCAGACAGAATCAAATTTAACTTGTTAAAGAATCTGCCAGACTCTGCCAACAGACGCTTGTTGAATTTATTTAATAAGTTTCTTAAAGGTAATATTGTCCCTCATGACTGGAGGCAAGTGAAGGTCATCGCCATTCAAAATCCAGGAAAACCAGCCTCCGACCACAATTCGTATCGTTCGATTGCAATGCTGTCCTGTATCCGGAAGTTGTTCGAGAAAATGATCCTGTTTCGCCTCAACAATTGGGTTGAAGCAAATGGCTTACTGTCAGATACACAATTTGGTTTCCGCAAATTCTGTCAGAGAGGCTGCACCAGCATGGTCTTTCGTCGACTCTAAACAAGTTTTTGCTAAACTTGCTGTCTGAAAAACATATGCATTTTTCGCATGGTGATTTATCGACATCACGAATTAGCTACATGGGTCTTCCCCAGGGCTCATGTCTAAGCCCCCTTCTCTATAACTTTTACGTGAATGACATTGACGAATGTCTTGTCAATTCCTGCACGCTAAGGCAGCTTGCAGATGACGGTGTGGTTTCTATTACAGGGAAAATCTGGGAGCGCCTGCGTGCTTTGTCTGTTAGATCGTACAAGATTACCTTAGTTTGGGTTCCCTCGCATTGCTCCATTCCAGGCAATGAAGAAGCGGACTCTTTAGCTAAGGCGGGCGCTTTACAAGGTGACATATATGAAAGACCAATTAGCTTCAGCGAATTTTTCAGTATCACTCATCAGCAAACTTCATGGAGCAATGGTGAACTGGGAATTCGATAATCGATTCGATAATCCCTAAGGTATCGATGAAACCCTGGTTCAGGGGGGTGGATGTGGGTCGGGATTTCATTCGCGTGATGTCGTGTATTGGGCTCGCGGATAGCGGTATCTGCGCTTGTGGCAACGGTTATCACGAGATCGAACATATTGTCTGGGCATGCGCCGAGTACTGTTCTGCCAGATCTCAACTATTCGATTCCCTTCAGGCCCGAAGAAGATCATCCAATGTTCCGGTTCGAGATGTACTGGCAAGCCGCGATCTCGTCTATATGTCCCTTTTATACACCTTTTTAAAAACCATCAATATCCAGATTTAACTGCCCTCGTCATTTCTCAATTGTACCATTCCCAGAAGTGCCCTCTTCCGCCTACTGTACCCCAACGATGGTTTTATGCGACTCCAAGGCGAGACAAAACATCTATCGAATGACCTAACAACACGAGACCTACAACATCACACGCGCAACGCGGTGTGCTGCCGATCCGCATCTGAGCCGTACTACGATGTCGTCTGGAGGAACCACTGCCGGCTTGAGGAAGACCGCCCGGCGCCCCAATACTTGATGCATCCATCCGAATCTGTAACCCTTGTCGTTGATTCTCGATGCCGAAAACTGAAAGTTTATATCTACCCCGCACCCCCCCCCCCCCAGCCTTGTCCACTCTCTCTCTCTCCCATGTCTCTGATACACAGATATAGCACTTCGCCCCCCCCCCTTCCTACCATTGAATATCTTCCCAAAACTTAACTTCTTAACTTCAAGAACTCATCCACTTTGGCAAAAATAAATCGGGTTTATTCATTCAGTTTCGGGAATCCGGATTTCCGGAAGCATGTTCCATTGCTGGGATACTATTTGTGAATTTCAATAATACTGGCAATATTGATATCAAAATTCTTGGAATTGCATCAGTAGGCTGTAAGTGGACGAGATCCTGAATCCAAACCATCACCAAGTGTCCAAATCGGTTAAAGAAAGCCATAGTTATGAGCATTCCACTGCGGATACCAGGGTACCCTTAGGGATGATCCATAAATCACGTAGCATTTTTTGAGTGATTTTTAACACCCCCCCCCCCTCCCCTATCGTAGCATTTCGTCACAAAATTCTATATACCCCCTGGTAATTACGTAGCTTGACGGTAACCCTCACCCCCCCCTCGTTGTCCCCATAAAAAAATTAAAAAAAAATCAAGAACGATGTTAGTTAGATGAAACGGGTAAGATTGTCGTGACATCAGGTCACCCCTATTCCCCTGTCGTCACACATCATCACAAAATACAAACTCCCCTCTCCCCCATATAATGCTACGTCATTTATGGATGGTCCCTTATCGTCCCGTTAAAGGTGTTTTTGTTGGACACTTAACGGTTAAATGTATTTCTTTTTATTCCAATTGCAAAACTTATCTCGCGTTACTTCTTGAACCCGCCATATTTGTTTTCATTGTTCTGTTGGAACCGTTATTTTATATTCGATTGGAATTTTTGGTTTCAATCAGATTAAAGCCCATTCACACCTTCCGTACGTTAAATCGTTCCGTGTCGTTGATGTTATGTGTGTACTACATTCAACTGCCTGTACCAAATTTTGAAGTTCCGTAGACGTGCTGTACCGGTGACGGCAGCCTGACGAATCGTGTAAATCGTGCTTAAAAATGTAAAAAGATTTGTCATGCTTTGCGTTGTGAATTCGCACGATTCAATATAATAAATACGTTTCAGTTGCGATTTCTCGACTTTTCATTTGATGCTGTTGTTCTCTTTTGAACGGGTATAAATATAATGACTGCCATTTTACTATAACATTTTGTCTACCGTACCGCCTGAAACCAACTATAGTTCCTCCAGGGGGACATATACACCAGATTAAGATTGTTGTTTCAAATATTGAACATTGTTCATTCCTCGCACAGTATTCCGATCACGCAGCTGGATTTTACTTGTGTGTGACGAATCACTCCAATCAATATGTTTCAATTTGAAAGCACGTTTCGCCTACAGTATATCCTCAGGTACCAATACTTTCGAAACGTTGCTCGATTGCCATCACCAGCCCACCCTACAAAAGTGATATTTGAGCAATTCGTTGATTGGATGTCTTGTTTAGGTTACTCTTCGTAAATCTAAACCTCGTAAAAATCAGTACTGAAACAATCAACAGATGGCAATCATCACTCCTACTCATTCCACCGCAATCCAAACCGATTGTTGGAAAGTCATACGATTAAAAAAAAACAAATCATCTAATCTAACAAAAACAAATCAAATTTAAACATTCCTTCAGTAGGGCGACAATTCCCAGCAAATTCCCTGTAATCCCAAAATCTCCGACAGCATCATCGCCGGCGGGAAAAGCTCTCGCCGATGCGGCTGCTAATTTTCCGCCCCGTTTCTATTCAGCCGACCACTTCCAGCCGGACTCGCTTCAATTCCAGCTTTTAATCATTTTGCTGCCGTAGTTTTTTTTTTGATTTCTCGCTCGGCTCGACCATCCGCTGGGTGGTCCCAACAAAGGTAGGCACCGACATAGGAAAATGTACCAACTTGTCCGGCCTCTTTAGCCAACACGACAGATTTTAATATTAATGATATCATTCTCATTTTTTTTCTGTGCTGACCATCCTGCTTTTACCGGAGGGAAAGATGATTAACAAAAGCTTGTGCACCGTTTCCGCAGTGTGTCAACACAAAAGGACGAAAAACGGGGAGAAATAGGGCGAACAATTATCACCCTTTCTGCGGCAATGAGAGTGTGCTGATGTAGTACCTATACTATTACTGGTTCGTCGCATTCTGCTTTAGCGAGAAATAAGGATAAATGTGTGTATGTGTGTTTTAAGGGGGGCTGGAAGGGTCAGAAGGTGTCAGGTAGAAGATTGATATAAATGGTAGGGAAATTAATTTTGATGGCGCTTGCACCGAGCGAGCAGCAGTCGAAAGGAAAATGCATACCACCGCCTCCTGTGCTTTATGTATAGCTTTATTACCACCAACCGGGGTGGACGGACGTGTCGGCTGAACGCGAGTAGGTCAAGAATGGGGGAAACTTACAATGCTGGTGCTAGAGTTGCGGATTTCTTGCCATTCCCTGGAAACGACCCAGCGCGCATAAGCCTGTTTGTTCTGGCGAGTGAGCGGAAAATGAAGTACGCTGTTAGCATTCCGAAGTAATGCCCGCCTTGGTTTACTCTGTATAGAAGCTTCCAGCCAATAATTTGAAATTTGCTCTGAGCAGGGGAAAATTATCTATTTACATTATTATGCTGGAATCGTAGCTAAAACATTAATATTTCACACGAGTTGCTTAATATTTCGTGGGAGTAGATGAAATATAAAATAAAGATGGAATAGAAAATGAAACAACAATTTTCTACTTTTGATATCCTCGTTTTGGTAATGCAACGGTTGTGTATTTTGGAGAATCTCGCGGTCAAAATGAAACATATTTTGTGTCAAGAAGTTCGATCCTTCCCGTGAATGGTCAATTTTCAACCCAAATACATGACTGAAATCATCACAACACTCAGACAAGACCATGCGCCCTCCCCACGCACCCTATGGATTAATTCCTTAGTTGGTCAAACAAGCACCAAATAAGCAAAATAAGTGCGGAAAAAATAGTTGCATAACCAAAAGTAGGTCACTGCACAAAATAGAACAAATTGTTCTATTTCAAATAGACCTGCAAAATGTGTGTATTAAGTTGGTTAAGATCATGGTCGATTAGTGACCGTATCTGTACGACGAAGATGAAGTTCAAATCTCAAAATTTCACTCAACCACCAATGGCAAGGAACAAAGGTAACTCGAACTGGCCTCAGCCTTTCTTGCTCTTTGGAACCACTGTGCAGTGGTTCTATTCTTCGCTCAAATACTTCGGGAGATTTCCGCTCACCGGATACCACACGGTTTTACAAACGAAAAGAGATATAAATTAGGTGTCTTCTACAAAGTTGTAGAACAAGTCATTTCCAACAATTCTTGTGAGTATGACTATAGTATATCTCTCTTCCTTTAACAGTTAGTGTGGGCGCCTTCTATAAGGTGAAATATCACATGTTATGTATCAAAACGCTTTCAAACAAACTATTTGTTGAATTTTTGTAATCGGTTCCGGCTACTAGCACGGAGCTGCTCAAACCAAATAATGCAGTCAGTTCACGGAGACGATCTCATCCTAATACACATCTCCTCACCTGGTCTTGATGTACAGTCTCTCGAAAAGAGGGTCAACCTGACAATTTTGAACAGCAGCATTCGACCATTTTCACAATTCATTCCGTTCAAAACCTACGGCTCGATGCGTGGAATTAGCGGGAACCGGGAACCATGTTACGAAAAATTCTTTTTCGTTGACTATACTACTTTCCATCGGATTCTACTAGGATCACGTAATCACACAACCTTATTGACGGAACGACACAAACTAATCGCAATCCACCAGCCGTGCACAGTTCACTCATATTTCCTTCTATTGTATTCCCCTAAGGAAATGTTCGTTCGCATCAAATGGCCTAATACATAAGATAATAGAAACAAATCGAAGAATTTCGAAATTCATTTTCGGATAACCCGAATCCTATCTGAGTCCATGTTCCGAATTTAAACCTCTCGGGTCGTTTTTTTAAAAACCCGTAAATGTCTAAAAGCTTGCTTCGATTGAAATAACAATTTTATCGCTCAAATTACCCAATGAATTTATCTATTCGCTGTTTTAACCACTTTAACAACCCCGCTGCTTCGCTGTGCGACCTTGCGTGATTGCGGAGGAATTAGTAGCATTATCTGTTTACTAATTACGCCATTTGGTGGCGTGCGGGGACTACCCGCCATGAATACCAATCCGCATCAAAACCAAATTGATGACTGTCGGCGGGGCGGTGCGCGATCTCATTTCCACCAGCGTAGGTACTACATCAGGCACACGCACACACACTATTCGTTAGTCATTTTCGAAGCACAAACTGGGACCGGGTTTGAGATTCGGTTTGGTGGAGGCTGGCTTCCTTATCAGACCGCTGGCAGCGCAGCCATGAATTTAAACACTTACCCTGGCAAACAGCCACAGAATTATTCATAACCCAGTCCCAGTGCCAGTCAGTGCAGTCCCGCTGGGCGTCCGAAGGCGGGGTGCACAAAGCATTTGCCATTTCCCTCGATAGCAGGAAGTTTGCCCTTCTTTGATCGCTGGATCTGCTGCTATAACAAACAGGCAACGGGACAGCGAATTTTGGTGGAATCGCTGCCAGTCCTCCACACACTTCTGCTCCAGATTAGCAAACACAAATGGTTCCCTGCTTTAGACTGGATAAAGTCGAACTAAAATATCAGCACATTTGCATGCCTTGCCACAGACCTCCGCTGGAAGTTTCGAAATTGGTTATGCTTTGGAGACTTGATTAGGACGTTTGCCTAGTTATGAGCGGGGGTCTCCCTGTAAGTAGGCTCATTGGGGCGTTACATTTTAGTGGTTTCCGGAAGCTGTTTATTCTGATGTTGGTTCCGATGAGCCCGGGGGTGTGGGCATGCGAGCTTTAGTTCTTCCTTCCACCACGGAACGTCTTCCTCTTTCCTTGTGTATTTTCCAACAGGCGGCTCGCACGATTTTTTTAAAGCAACGACACGTTCGTTGAAAATCGAATTTTGCGAGTAAGTTGCAGGAAATTGGTTACATGCCTCAAAATGAACAAAAAAATTAAATTGCTTTGCTATTTAAAGCTGAATACTGGAATTTAACACGTAATAATCTACTTTGAATGAAAATAATAACTTCCAATGTTTATTAGAGTGTTTGGAAATTCGGCAAAAGTGGGGGATTAGCTACGCTAGGTATAGTAAAAATATACAGGCTTCCATAATAATGAAACATTTTGAGGTAAATTGAAAAAATGCTAGTTAACATTAACCGTTTTAGTTCCAATTATTATCTTGGGTTTATATGATAAAACATTGGAGAGATATTGGTAAAATACCACTGTATATACACTAAAAACATCATCTACAGCCAAGTTTATTTAAACTATATTAGAGTTATGACAATAGCATGATGATCAGTTTAGTGGCATCTGGTCGAAAATTTCGTATTTCATAATACGTGTTAAGTGTACCTTCACGTGTCATACTGAATATAGACATCGTATGTCAACAAATCCTCCAAAGCAGTCGGAAATTTGCGCCGCTACGTTTTGTGGAATGCACAAACAATCACATCACAAATTTATGAACAATTTTGTTTCACAATGTAGGATATATGGCCTCTCCCCAAGGTTTAGGGGTTTGACGGTATTGCAAACATCATCAAGCATATTGCGTACATCAGTACTACAGAACCTCTGACAGACAATTGCTTGAAGATGATTATTGCATTACGCCTCGATAGTGGTGCATCGAGGAGACCGAGAGGGCTTGTGCGCCTTTTTTATGTTATATGTTTTTTTGTACTCTGCACCTGCGCATACCAAAGCTAAACCACTGGTCTATGCGCGGTGGCGTGGCCGACTGGCGGATCGAAGTGGATTGACTTTTGCTGTGTGCCGTGTTTGCAAATATTGTTCTATTAGTGGTATTCGTGGACGGGGCTCACAGCAGGAGTCATTGTGTGTCCAAATTAATTAAATTAATTTAATAATTAAATTAATTTATCAAAGTAGAATGAGTAGAAACCTATTAGTTGTAGCTTCGTAATAATCGTAGTTTTTCGTACTAGTTTACAACTGTTATGTGCTAGTCGTATGTCTATCTATGTATGTATTCGTCTGAGTATTTGTGACAGTTGGGCTAGGGAATGGATGCAGAACTGACGTATATGATAGAATAGTGGCTAATACTTCTGGTGATCAATCTGAGCATTTGGTTCGATTCATTCGGGAAAGTCGGACTGAATAAATTAGGGTACAATGAATTTACCGACGCACGTGAGTCATCCATTCCCGGCCAACATAGCATGATGTTACATGTGTTTTTCTATTCTACTTCATTAGTCTGTTTCTTTTGAACATCTATTAGTTTGCTTTTCCATTATTTATGTATACCAAACTAGTATTGTTCAATTTGTACAATTTGTAATTTGTTGTCAAGCTCTTTGCATCTTTTTTTCTTTATTCGGCATGTTATGATTCCTTTTATTAGTATATCTCTACTATACCCTATCTATACTCATATAGGTACCAACGCTCGTGGTTTTCGCGATAACACAAACCTAGCCACAAACGTGACCATGCAATTGCAATAATCCACACATACTCACACCCGCGACTTCGCCTACATGAAAACACCCCGGTAGTTAAGTAAACGTAGCATCTTTAAACTTCCAAACGTGGTCTCAAACATTAACCCACCACTCGCGCGATCATGAAACGGTCACGTCCGAAAGTTTTACCAGTCTGGACCAATGTCTCCAGTTGAACCCACCAAAAATGACGCTCATATTCACTAAACAACACGTTCCATGGCGACATGACCTGGAACGCTGGTGATATGGGGAGACAGATTCTATTCTACCATCTGTACCATACATTAAAATTTAAGCATTAGATTAACGGTCCGCGCGCGATCATTAAAAAATACACGCAACATGATTATAAAGTTGAAATTATACACGGAAAGTCACATACGCGTGACAAACACGTTAATATACAAATGCTTGAGCCCTTCGTGACCATCCCCGGCACCTACACCCGCGATCTCGTAAACATGATAACATCCCGGTGATAAAGTGAATGTCTCAGCTCTTATAAACTTTCAAACGCAGTGTCAAGCGTGAATCCAAAAACTCCCGCACTAGCACGATCATGAATCGGTCACTTCCGGATGTTTCTATCCTTGATATCAGCAGACTAGGTCCATGCCTTCAATTGGATCAATTAAAAAAAGAAAGCTCTCATATCCACTGGACACCACGTTACATGGCGACATGACCGAGGACTCTAGTGATATGGGGTAACTTACTCGCTGTCAGAATGTGAATTGTACACCGAAAACTAACTAACAGAATGAAGGTCCGCGTGACCATCCAAGAACCCACGCGTATATAGGCAATGCAACACGGTTACAAAATCCAGTATTGTACACGCGAAGTCACCTGCACGTGAGCACACGTGACAAACGCGTTAGCATACGAACGCTTAAGCCCTTCGCGATGAACAACGCACACCTACGTTCGCAATCGCGCAAACTTAATAACACCCCGGTAATAAGGAGAACGTTTTAGCACTTATGAAGTTCCTAACGCTGTCTCAAACGCGAACCAACAAACGTCCGTTTTCGCGCACTCATGAATCGGTCACGTCCGGAAACTATTACTCTCGGCCCTAATAACTTAGGTCCATACATTCAGTAGGACCAAAAAAAAAATAATGCTCATATACACTAGACAACACGTTTCATGGCGACATCACCGGGAACTCGAGTGATATGGAAGATCTCACTGTCTTTTAGCATCTTAGCCGTACACCAAAAATAAAGTATTAGATTTACGATCCGCGCGATTATCCAAGAACACATGCGAATATGCGAAAGGCACACGGTTATAAAATTGAATTTATACACGCAAAGTTACATACATGTTAGCACACGCGACACACACACGATCGAACACGTTAATATACAAATGCTCGAGCTCTTCGCGATGACACACGCAATCGCGAGTCCCTACGCCCGCACATACCTGATCGGAGACTTGTGCCTTGCTATGATTTGTCTTTTCATCATTTCCTGATGGGAAGGATTGGGGAAGTGATAAGGTTAGGGATAAAGAAAATAACGACAAAGAAAACAAAGACAATACGGAAGTATTCTTCACTCCCAAAAGAATAAAAGCCACTTCTCGATAGGCGGAGATATCAACACCCCGAGATGATGTTGAGATAACAAAACAACAACACCGCCGAAGAGATACTGTCATTCAAATTCGGCTCAAACCGATTTAGGTTTATAAACTTTCGTCGTGACTTTTTCGAAGCTATAGTTCAGTTTATAACCCGTTTTTACTAGAAATTCCAGAGAACGGTTGTCGATACTGCAAAACTACTTCTGTATTTTCTCTGTAATCGACTTGGTTCTCTGAACAACCCAGCAAACTGCCCGCGAACACGGATTATGGAAATCTAGCTTCACTAAAACATCAGTACACTTCAAATATTCCTTGGGACTCCACGGAATGTAAAGGAATACTTTATTCTAGTGAAGGCTATATGAGAGGCTGAGAGCAAGAGTGGGTTAAAAATTCACTGCGAGCAAAAGTGGTATACGTTTTATTAAGAGCAAACCCGGTTTAGGTACCAATCAGAGCAGAAATGGGATAAAAAAAACCTTAGCGCAAAAATGGGTTAAAAAGATATACCACTTTTGCCCTGAGAGAAAAAATATTCCATTTTTATCCTAAGAATGGTTTCAGAAATTATTTATCACAAATCAATGAAACAATCATCAATGTGGAAGTTAATTGAAAGTTGGTGGTCAGTAGGTATCGGAAATTGACGATTACCGCCATTTTGAAAACCAAGATGGCGACTTCCGGTTACCATAAAATAGTAAGAACCAGTGGGTGTCATTTGAAAGGGGGTGGTCAGCAGACACCGAAAATTGACGATTACCGCCATTTTGAAATCCAAGATGGCGACTTTCGGCTACCACAAAATAGTAAGAATCACCATCAATATGGGTGTCATTTGAAAGGGGGTGGTCAGCAGACCCCGAAAATTGACTATTACCGCCATTTTAAAATCCAAGATGGCGAAGTTCGGTTACCACAAAGTAGCGAGAACCGCCATCAATATGGGTGTCATTTGAAAGGGGGTGGTCAGCAGATACCGAAAATTGATGATTACCGCCATTTTGAAATCCAAGATGGCGGCCTCCGGTTATCGGAAAATTGTGAGAACCATCATCGGTAGAAATGTCATTTGGAAAGGACAGGTTAGTAGACATAGAAAATTAATGTTTAGTGCCATTTCGAAATCCAAGATTGCGAATTCCGGTTACCAAAAATAGTGCGAATATGGGTATCATTTGAAAGAGAGTGAACAGTACGTAACGATGCCTAGTATACAGGATGTTTCATGGCTAGCGTTACGATCTTACCAATACTATGGATCCTTTCTGATTGGGGTTCGGACATAGGACCAGAGTTCAAAATAATCGAAGCTCTTTTATGAGTACTGAAAATGAACCTGATGCGACTCGCGATGAATAATCGTACAATAATATTCATTTCACTTATTCTCCAAGTAAATGTTTTCAAATATTGCTAAAACATAAAATATTAATTATCATCGCTTATATTGTGCCAAGGCCTACTTTGATGCGTTTTATTCGTTGTTGCACGTTCGCCTCGTACAATAATCGGAGATGAATGAAATTCTGCATTGAATGAATGAGCAGTTGGTTCGTTTGACGTTTTCAGTTTCGCCACTGAATATTGAAAATGAATGCGGCTGAATATGATCAATTTTCATTCAATGAATTTGAAAATTTATAACTCCGCATAGGACGACATGATATGATATGAATAGATAACGTTTCGTGTACAAAGTGGGTTTAGGGCCAAGTTCTCGTTGGTGGTACCCTGGACTTGGCGATGAGCCCAGGTTCTTTTTTTAACTTGGAGTGTCCCATGCCAGAACTGCCGAAGATAACAAAATACCAAAAGATCTATGGAGGCCCTTCGCGGAAAAACCCCGCATATTTACGTCTGCGATCTTCCAAACAGGATTACCCTCCGGTGATAAAGTGAACCGTTCAGCACTTTTTAATTTACAAACAAGGGGTGCCGAATGTGAACCTACAAACGCTCGTGTTCGCGCGATCGGCCCTAGCAACATAGGTCCATGCGTTCAGTTGGACTAATAAAAAATAACGCTCATAGCCACTAGACAACACGTTCTATGGCGTCACGACCGAAAACTAGTGATACCAGGGAACTCACTCGCTTCTGGCATCTGAACCGAAAACTGAAAATTAAGTGCTAAGGGACTGACCGATTACCTTCCAGGATTTTCGATAACGATGATAGCAGTGGTGCAGCCAGTTCCAACATCGACCGATAATAGGTGGTGAAAGGGTAATGTTCCAAGGGGGACCAAATCCAAAATTGGCGGACCATTGATTAAGACCAACAGGAGGAAACTTCGGCAATGGCCAATATCAGGCCAAGCTCACTCACGCACAAAACTCGCGGGTTTAGAGTACAACAACTTCGTAACACACATTTATTCGACGGGTAAAAAATGACATGCAAATTGTACTTAATTTCTATATTTGACTTCACTATAAACTTTAAATGCGGGTCGGTTGTCCGTTCTTGGTGATGACCTAATTTCGACTGCCATCCCAATCATATTTAGATAGATAGGAAAGTGATGATCGAGAGGCCTAGGTTCGGCTGACGGTATGTGAGAGATGATGGGATCTCACTCTCTTATCGACCGACGGTGATGTGATCACGATTGGTTTTGCTGCCCACCAGGGATGTAGTGTAGGGGGGATCATTGTTAGTCGCAAACATTAAGTATCATTCACGGTCGACGCGATCATTCAAGAACACAGGCGAAAATGGAAATGGGCTCGCAGTTAAAAAATAGACTGTATACAAGCGAAGTTACACGCTAGCACCCGCGAGATACAAAAATCAACATAATCGAATATGTTAACTTACAAACGCAATGGCTAGGGGCTCGCCATTATACACATAGGTGGACATGTTATCACGATCATCAACGATCAAGGATCGCTTCGGATTAGCTTCGCAACTTTTTGAAAACAAATCAAAACTGCAACTGCTCTAACATAACTCAATCTTCTCACCCACCCAGTGGAGTCTATCCGTTCTTTAGAAATACCTACAGAAGCATGTTGTCAGATGACTTAGTAATAAAAAAACGCATGAGGTATATCCGAAATATGGAACGCGTGTGCCAATAAAACATAAGAAGCGATATAGGCTTATCACCCTAAGTACATACAAAAATATTTGGACAGGAGATGTGGCTGTGGATATCTTTAAATCATTTGTTGAAAACTTTGATAAATCAGTATCACAAATCCAGTACAACACGTTAACCTAAATGCAATTAAAAGTAGAGAAAAAACTACAATTCTCACGGTATCATATAGTTATTTAAATAACCTAAAAATATAAAACTGCTTTCCAATGACCAATGCTTTTAAATGGCATTCATATTGATAATGACTCACTATTTTGTGGCAACCAGAACGCCACCTTGAAATTTGAAATAGCGGTTAGCATCAATTTTCGATGTCTACTGACCACCCCATTTCAAATGACACCATATTGATGATACTCACTGTTTTGAGATAACCGGAAGTCGCTATCTTGCATTTCAAATTTGCGCTAATCGCCAATGTTTGGTGTCTGCTGACCACCCCCTTTCAAATGACACCCATATTGATAGCGGTTCTCGCTATTTTGTGGTGACCGGAAGTCGCCATCTTAGATTTCAAAATGGCGGTAATCGTTAATTTTCGGTGTCCACTGACCACACCCTTTCAAATGACACCCATATTGATACTGGTTCACACTTTTTTGTGGTTATCGGAAGTCGCCATCTTGGATTTCAAAATGGCGGTAATTGGCAATTTTCGGTGTCTGCTGACCACCCCCTTTCAAATGACACCCATATTGATGGTTGTTCTCCCTATTTTGTGGTAACCGAAAGTCGCCATCTTTGATTTCAAAATGACGTCAAAAATCAATTTCTGACACCTAATCCTCAAGACCATTCCAAAAATGTCCATATTGATTGGGTTATAGCGAATTTCGCTAAACCGGAAGTTGCCATCTCTGATTTCAAAATAACGTCAAAAATCAATTTCTGACACCTACTTTTCAAGACCATTCCGAAAATAACCATATTTTTTGGGGTGCGGGCCATAAGAAATCTTCCAGATCCATCTCTTCCATCTTTCCGAAAATCTTCTAAGTCTTTTGAGGGATTCCATGAGAAACCGGCCGACCGCAAAATATGACCATCGTCGATTCGAAGAAACTTTGCAAGTGTGTTCACTGTATGAATCTCCATGATATTCTCTGGCAATTGGAATATTTTGATACAAGAGCAACTTTTCAAAAGGGCGTAAACGTTTCTACATGCACGAATTTCAAAAAAAATTTGTTCGATTATTGTATTTTATACAGCAAAACTCTATGAGAACAAGTTACAGGGAATGAAGATTTTTGTCTGTCAAAAATATACACTGAAAAAAATGTTGTGTTATTTTTCAAAAAACAAAAATTTGTGATAAAAATTTAAATGGCGAAAAAACCCATTTTTTTTAAATTTTTTATATTTTGTTACCCAAAACCTAAAGAGAAAAGAAACATTTTGAATGTGATTGCATGATGGAGAAAAAATCGGTAAAAAAGTTTTTCTAACAATAACTTCGTACATGTTTTTAAATTTCACACTAATTGACATACAAAATTGTAATTTTATTACAGAATATAATTCTAAGCACCATTTAAAATCAAAATGCATTTAACAAAAATCTTCCAAAATGCGATAGTTTTCGAGATATTTGAAATTTTGCTCCTTCAAAACAATTAATTCGTGTAATTATGCTCTTTTTAAAAGTTATTCGCGTTACCCCATCATAAAATGTGAAAAATTTAATGTTAATCGTTTTAAAGACGTAAAAGCATCTTTCTTAGTGTATTTGGATCATGGAGAAGCTTTCAATAAAAAAGTTTTCCTAACAACAACTTTTGACATATTTTTATAATTCTTACTATTTGCAGTCAAAAATACAATTTTCTTTTTGAATGTGATTCTAAACGCCATTTTAAATCGAAATGCTCTTAACAAAAATTTTCTAAAATGTAGCAGTTCTCTAGATATTTTAACTTTTGTTTTAACAACACAATTATTTTGTTTTATTACGACCTTTTCATAAGTTAGTCGCATTTTTCCATCAAAAATAATAGGTTTTTCAAAAGGCCCGTAAACTTTCCTGCAACTTTCCTTTTGACATGAAGGCGATATTGTAAAAAATTTGAAAGTTACATGAAAGCAACCAAAATATATTTCAACCATAGGGTCTGATGATTAAACTATATAGTTGAATCATATTTTGGTTGTTTTCATGTAACTTTCAAATGTTTCACAATATCGCCTAGATGCCAAAGAGAAAGTTGCAGGAAAGTTTACGGACCTTTTGAAAAACCTATTATTGTTGATGGAGAAACGCGACTAATTTATGAAAAGGTCGTAATAAAACAAAATAATTGTGTTGTTAAAACAAAAGTTAAAATATCTCGAGAACTACTACATTTTAGAAATTTTTTGTTAAGAGCATTTCGATTTAAAATGGCGTTTAAAATCATATTCAACAAGAAAATTGTATTATTGACTGCAAATAGTAAGAATTATAAAAATATGTCAAAAGTTGTTGTTAGGAAAACCTTTTTATTGAAAGCTTCTCCATGATCCAAATACACTAAAAAAGTTGCGTTTACGTCTTTAAAACGAGAAACATTAAATTTTTGACATTTTATGATGGGGTAACACGAATAACTTTTAAAAAGAGCATAATTACACGAATTAATTGTTTTTGAAGGAGCAAAATTTTAAATATCTCGAAATCTATCGCATTTTGGAAGATTTTTACTAAATGCATTTTGATTTTATACTTCCAAAAATATCCTTAGTCTTTTGCTGAGAGTTTTTTTTACGCGGATTTTTTTACATTTTAAGACAAATAGTTTTGAAACAAGATAAAATATTGTCATTCCTCTAAATATTAGCATAACCGTAAACTCTTACGAAATGTTACTGTATTTCATTATTATACATATACAAACACTTTTCCACAGTAATTAGGTAGAAAACTTTTATTTCAATTATTTTCATTTTTTATTTCGGCTTATGTAATCACACTTTCTTTTTTTACTTTTTAACGACATTCGATTTGCTAGAGATTACTAGGTACGGAAAGATATGAAAATTTTAGTGCCCATAGTACTCAAGTGGGAGCAAGGACGTGAAATATACAGATCGGAAAACTAGAAGTGGTAGGGTCATTAGAAACAGGCTTTGAAATTCCACAATGTATCAACCGTTTCTATTTTCATTCTCTCCAGCTCAAAACATTTTTGATGTACGTACTCTGTTCATAAGCTGCTGACAGTATTGAAACACGCACCAAACATTTAAATCCACAAAAATGAAGTACGTTACATCCATTAAATTTTATTCTTCATTCAAACTCGAACCATGAAACTCTGCACCGAAGAAAAGACCGGATAAAATTATGCAAAGGTGCTGAGAAGAAACAAGTGCTTCCCTTATTTCATCAACACCACAGCACGATAAACGTTGTCATCGCAATTCATAACAACGATCAATGGGTCTCCTTTTCGAAAAATGCTTCCTTCCGGCATGTGTGCTGCACAATTCGTATGAATATCATCCCCCTTTAATACGATAGAAACTAATGCGGTTGTCACAAATAATGGTTTCCATTCCCCTGACCTGCCCTCTGGTGCACACGATCATCCCGCTTCCAAACACTCTCAAACTGGAACCCTCGCTGGTTTAGCTAGGATCCAGATCCCCAACACAATGTGTAATAATCTGTGCCTGTCTGACTCGGGACCCGAAAAAGTTTACACCCACAATCCGAAGA
The DNA here is from genome assembly GCF_030247195.1 of Topomyia yanbarensis. Taxonomy (NCBI): domain Eukaryota; kingdom Metazoa; phylum Arthropoda; class Insecta; order Diptera; family Culicidae; genus Topomyia; species Topomyia yanbarensis. The sequence continues at coordinate 392,392,085 of NC_080671.1, read as the reverse complement.
ACTGTCATTATCACGATCCAAAGTATTCCAGTGCATGTTTGTGACATAGGGTGGTTCGATATTAGTTTCGATGTTGGTTAAAAAACTTTAGTGAGTATTGAAAGTTGTACGAACTAGATAACTAATTTACATTTTGATAGAAAACATTTGAAATTGCTTCGATATTTAATTTCAAACCCTGTCAAATAAAGACAAAATTCATCAGTATGTACCCCCAAAATAGGTTGCTGTTGTGCAAATATTACAAGCACAGAGCCACCACCCAACGGGTTGTTTGTGTCCTTCCCCGAGCTGATTGCATGCTTCCATCTGTGCAGTGCATCTCAAGCTGTGGCAGAAGCTCATGATTGCGGTTTTATGCATATACGACGAATTTCGGTCGGTCCTCTAGTCATCACTGTGTACGAGCACCACAGCATGGTTGAATTTAGTTTTGTACGGTCGGTGTAAGATTATCCACTCGTTCCACACCCACCGGGATCGCTTGTGTTGTGTCTTCTACAAAACACATGAGCCCCTTTCCTCGACTAGCAAAGATTTCCTCCTAGCTGCTAGTTATCTTTGGTCTTTAGTGCCGGCAATATTTCGACACCCTCCCCGAAATTGTCTGTGAACCAACGAGGAAAGGACTTATGCCAGTTCGTGAAGGAGCTCTGCCGTGGAAGAGTTGAAGATGAAGGAAACAACCAGGGAGGAATTGAATCATAATAGAAATATATGATCTGGCACTTTTGTCCAATTGCAATGAGCAGAGGATTTTTTTCGTACAGTACATAATGTGTAGTTTAATACTGTTTTTATAGATTCTGGTTCAAGTAATACTCTCCTGCCGAAAAGATTATACGTAATCCTAGTTTTATAATAGTTCTATAGTTTTAGTTTACTCATACTCGGTCAGTTTTGATTTAGTTAAGGAAAACTTCACTCTTCGCTGATCCGACATAAAACGATACAATATGCAATTCTGAAACCTGACATCAGCAAACATGAAGAAGTTTTGAACAGATGGCCCCTTCTGTTCGAAACCAATTTGAAACTAGGTTTTATTTTGCTGTATCAAATTCCCGAACCATAGCTATCAAAGGAAGGAAACCATGTTTTATAGTTGAGAGATTGCAACGCCTCCACCAGAGAAGACTATCAAATTGATGAACCACAAAATATGGGTTACTCATTCGTAGAGCGACTCTTAGACCGATAGAATGTTTTTAATAGTCCGTGCAGTGTAACACTATAAAGTATAGTGCAAGGCTTTCAATGATATCTGGTGCGTTCTTCGCTTCTTCGAGGTTTTAACAATTCATCTTCTTTTGTATAAGCGCGTAAACAATCGTTATTCAACCTGCAGAGCAGCAGTGCTTATTTACTTGTGACCAGTGTTACTAAAATGCAGAATAATTTATTTAGTATTTATATAGATTTTTCAGTCATTTTCAGACCAAAAATCTGTATGTACAGATGCACAGATTTTTGCATGGATGTGCAGATATACAAATATTTGAAAAATGATGTTACAAAAACTTCAGTTTCAGTAAAGCTTCTTCTCTGTCTCTCTCAGCTTAGCCTTCTATATTTAAAATAACTTCATTTTTAAGAGTGGTCTCCCGCTCTGAAAGGTGAATGTTTGTAATACATTCAGGTCAGCACCCAGCGAACGCCTGGATGAATTCTACTCCTAGAAAATTTAATTGTAATGTTCTGTGACTTTTTTAATTTTCAGTATTTTGTTCGAAAATTCGACAGCTACATTGGTCGTGAAATATCAAAACGATTTTGATTGGTTTTTTTACGTCGTTTGTAGAATTAAAGATGGCTTTTTGGTCTCGGGTGTCACTCAAGAAGCATTTATTTTGCGTTAAAGCCAACGTATCAAAGGGAGTATCCCTTAATCCTTAGGACAAAATGACTACAGAAAAATATTTGTAGTCGTTTTGTCCTGAAGATGAAGGGCCTTAAAATTTGACTTTAAAACAAAATAAATGTTTTGTGATTGAAACCCGAAACCAAAAAACCGTCGTTAAATCTAGTGATTTCAACTACAGGAGTTAGTATCTTCGACAGAAAATCCAGCAAAAGGCTGCCTTTGATAACCCTGCTTGTGATCTACCTCAATACCGTTATTTAAGTTATTATATTACATTCGCCATTCTTGTCTCTCCTACCATCCAGCATTAGACTCTGCCTGACTATGGTTCGTCTCATGTCGAAATTAAATCGACTCTCCATCTGAAATTGTACCCACCCTCCTCAACCGGACCATTTGTGATCTCTTTGCGGGCGGAAGACATTTTTTTTCTCTAAATCTATTGCAGATTTCTCCAGTTTTGTCAGAACGATATTCGTCCGTGACAGAAGTATCGAAACTTCTTTCGACAAGCTGCTAAGTGTGCGAGTGGTGCTAAATAGTTTAAATCAGGCAAATGATATTGCTGGCTACCCGAGCAGAGTCTGATAACAAATTGAGAACTAAACTTGATGTTGTGATGTAGTAGGATGATTGCTCAGGTTGTTATCATTTTGGTCGTTTTAACGGTTAAAAGATCAAAATTGAAAGCAGAAAAATTGCACTATGACATCAAACAGAAAACTATTTATGCTATCAGTGAAAGCAAATTGAAAACTCATTGAGATGGTGAAATATTTCATTGATAACAAAATAAGTAATCAATTTGATGTTTGTCAAAGAAATAGAAACAAACATTTTTTCTAAAAATGTAAGCACATCAAAATGAGATCAAAATATGTCATATCTGAAAAAGTTTAAACTGATATCAAAATAAGATTTCAAATTGATGCTTGATATCAAAATATGTTGTCTATTTGCTGCAATTTTGATGTTGGACTTTGCTCGGGTACGGGCCTTTTACGTACAGAGTATATGTACCAGTTAACCAGGTTGGAATATATGGGGTCGTTTCCGATTCAAGCTCGAATTGCACTGATGGCTGTTTTACAGACCCCATGCTTCAGCCAGTAAAGATACTGGACTGCAAATGATTGCATTCAATATCAGTCGTAGCTGACGGGAAGAGGATATATGCCAACTCGTACTCTTATCGGTTGACCTTCGCCGGATTTCCTCTGCCTAACTAGCTGCTCTTTGACAAAGTTCGTTTACCTATTCGTCTTTTTGGGACGTGGATCATGAATTGCACTAATTGCAAACGATTAGGACAAACAGCTGCAGCCACCCGTTGTGGGAATCATCTGGATGATTACTGTGGAAAAATACGTCAGTTCTTTTGCGCTTTATCTGAAAAATCATACTACATTACATTAGTATGGGTCCTCTCACATTGCTCCATTCCGGGCAACGGGAGAGCAAATTCTTGAGCAAAGGAGAGCATTTTAAAAGGTGATATCTACAAAAGATCAATTTGCTTCAACAAATTTTTCTGTATTTTGTCGCCAGAGTTGGCAGACTATACTCTAACAAGTGCTCAATAGAAAATGAAAATGATTTCAATACCTTTCTGTAAATAAAGTAAAGAGCGTAAATTTTTTTCTCCCCAAGAGAATTGCTCTCTGGACTCACTAGCAATGTCCGAGGCATGTTTCTTTTCGCTCGGGTGCTGTGAGTTCTATCGAAGATGGCGTCAAAACAGCAAGCAGTCCGCGAACGTGTTGTACGGTTTTACGAAACGCATGGTCATCGTGGAAAAAATATTTACTGTAGACCACTTTCGAGACGAAAACGTGCCCGTGAGTACAGTTTACTGGATCCTGGCATCCCTTAGCGTGGAGTGGAAGGCCGGTAGCGGGCGTCCGGCGAAGATAATGACGAAGAAGGAGAAAGCGTTGAAAAAGATGTTCGACAACAAGGACGGAACGAGTTTGCGTGACGCCGGCCAAAAATATCACTTCTCCCATATCTTGATTCATAGAACCCTCAAGATGGAGGACATCATATGTTGGAAGAAGACTCGGTCCCCCAAGTACACGAACGAGCACATAGCGATCGTGAAATCTCAGTGCCAGTGAATGACGAAGAACTACCGCGGGACGTCGTTCGTGCTAGACGACGAAAGTTACTTTCCGCTCTCGAAGACCCACATTCCAAAAAATGACAGCTACTATTCCAGCGACAAATCGGCCACACCTCCCGAAGTAAAAAATAAGTTTAAGCATAAATTTGAAAAAAAAAAAAGTTATGCTGTATATCACCGTATCGGACAGAAGGATTTCAAATATGTGATTCAAGCCGAGCGGTCTGGCCATCAATCAACAAGTGTACCAGGAGGAGTGTCTTGAGAAAATTCTTCTGCCGTTCTTAAATGAGCATCGACGGATGGGACGTACGTCTTCTGGCCGGACAAGGCGTTTTCCCATTACGCCAAGAAGACGCTGGCGTATCTTGAGCAGAAAAAGATACGCACGTGCCGAAAGCAAGGAACCCGATCAAGTGCCGTCCCATTGAGGATTTGTTCGGTTCCCTCGGTGCCTTAGTGTACAAAAATAATTGGCGGGCCAAGGATGCGAAGCAGTTGACCACCAGAATCCGGAATTGTATCCGGATGATGAACGCTAATGCCGTCCAGCGTTCTTGTGAGAGGATCGCGATTAAGTTGTGTCGTACGGTTGACCAGGGTGCCTTCTCCAATATTCATTGACGTTCTTGTCTTTCTCATATAGAAAGATTATGCAATCACTCTGAAAAATGTCAACGTAATCCCGGCCCGGAGGGCCGAGTGTCATATCCCATTCGACTCAGTTCGTCGAGATCGGAAAAAGTATTTAAGTTTGTGTGTGTATGTGTGTGTAAGTATGTGCGTATGTGTCAAATAATGTCACTCATTTTTCTCAGAGATAGCTGAACCGATTTACCCAAACTTAGTCTCAAATGAAAGGTGCAACCTTCCCATCGGCTGCTATTGAATTTTGGATCGATCGGAATTCTGGTTCCGGAATTACGGGTTTCAGAGTGAGCCACACAGAAATTTCTCATATAAATTATAGGAAAAATTAAAAATAGAATTTTTATTTTTGATGCTAAATGTCTTCAAGGTGCATGAAACGTCGAGATTTGATGCAAACTCGAAAAAAAATTTGACGACGATTCACTTTTTTGGATTTTGGCATATTTTTACCTTTCTTATATAGAAAGGTTATGCAATCACTCTGAAAAACGTCAAACTAATCCCGACCAAATTTTTTTTGACTCGCATAAGGTTTCTGGAATTTAACAGGGGCGTAGTTGATGGTTTACGGAGAGGGGTTACACCCCCCTCCCTCTGCTGTTCACTCCCCTCCTTTAAAAATCTCCTTAAATCACCCCTCAGACCACCACCCCAACCAGCCCTCATACCCATCCCTTTCAACCCCATCATCTTTAAACCACCACTATATCACAAAGCATACCAATTTATGCTGGGGAGTCGTTCGTTCATGGGACTTTCGCCCTCCTCACATACCCACCCCCGCATGACAAAATGAGTTAGGAAGCAGATAACATTGATCTAATGCTGATTAGGCTAATGGAGTATGATATTTTTTTGTTGCAAGTGTTTCACCGTCGACACGTAGCTCATCAAGTTCGTGGCTGGCATGCCATTGTGTATAAGTGCAAAGTGTACTAAGAATGGAATGGACATTTCCACAATTATGTTGAACATAAAAAGCCTCCGTGCCATAGTTTAGAGAAATGAGAAAGGCACAATTGCACCGCTAGGTGGATTGAAACAGGTTTTTTGAATAATAAACATTATGTTTTTAATAGAAAACACACTGAATTCGTTGATTTTTTTGTTTTTTAACTACATGACTGAATAAATTCTCATTTTTACATTTCTTATAAAAGAAATGTATAGAATTCGCTCAAACTTTCAAGATTTTTTCCGAGGCCCGGAGGGCCGAGTCTTATATACCAATCGACTCAGCTCGACGATTTGGGACAATGTCTGTGTGTGTGTGTGTCTGTGTGTGTGTGTGTGTATGTAACGGACTAATTCTCATTCGTGTTTCTCAGCAATGGCTGAACCGATCTTATCCAAACCAATTTTAAATGAAAGAACTAAAAAACAGTATGAACGCTATTAATTTGTTTTTGATTCTGATGTTTAGTTTCCAAGATATGAATGTTTGAATGCGTAAAAATGGCGTTTTTCGCAGTTTTTTTGAATTATCTGCCGAAATTGACAATATAGATTAACAATTTATATGTTTTTCGACAGCTTCAACGAATACCTTTCGAACAAGCTATAGATTGTTGAAATCGGACTATTATCAAAAGAGATATTTAACATTAAATGCGGACGAAAGATTTTTATCATTTCCCATTGCCAGAAATATGACCAAAAACATGTAATCTATTATTAACGCCAAAACGGCTTATTTTAGGTCAATAGTATCTTCGGAGAATATAATGGAGGCAATATGCCCTTTCTTTTGGTATTGTGCTTTTGCTGATTAATCCCCCTATGAGTGAGATATTTTCACAAATTTTCTTGGAAGTGATTATATCGAAATGATGCCTTCAGCAAATTTGTAGCTCTTACTTTTGCGAATAACTTTGCTAAAGACTTTAAATATCTATTTTGAATACTTTAAAAGTTATGGCTTGTTGTTTGTTGATTACTCTTTGTCGCCTATTTATTGTTCAATATAGTAATAATCCATTGAAATAAGCCAAACATTATTTCGATAAAACGAATTTTGTATTTCATTTTACTATCTACAACCGCTAGAAATAATCACCGAACACTTCCAAGTTGTCTGGAAGGAACTTGATAACTTATCAGTACAAAAATGTTCATTTGTGCGAACCTTCTGACTGCAATTTTTCTAACTTATGACCATCGGATCGATCTGAAACATATCGGAAAATGAAAAGCGAGGTAAATAACTCCAAGCAACGGCGTAGCCAAGAGAAGGTTTTGGGGTTTAACACCATACAACTCCCCCCCCCCCCACCACACAAAAAAGAATTGGATTGAAGTTGAAAATTTATTGATGCAGACTGATTTAATTCAATATTACAATAACAATTATCTGATCCGTAGATTGATTACCTGTTGTTGTAAACATCATGAGGACTTTTGATAAATTGTCGGAATGGGGTCTTGATATGTAATTGATCTAGTAGTCTTGATTTCACAGTTGTCTAATAGCATCAATATCAAATTCCTGCCTGAAAACATTCCAATAGAAAATTCCAGAGTTCTGTAATCAATCATAATCCTCAGATTTATTTTCAAATTGAGCTCGTTTTTGTAGCGATGTACTGTAATAAGGGTCTTTATTTAATAGTAAGTGAAGTTAAAATTGATTTAATGTCTATGAAACATAGAACTGCTCACCAAAAAAATGTATAACTTTCAACATTTGCTAAAAATGTTTTTGCCTTTTTCAAACACTCTAAAATTCGTCAATCTAATCCCGACCCGGAGGGCCAATTGTCATATGCCAATCGACTCAGTTCGTCGAGATCGGAAAATGTCTGTGTGTGTATGTATGTGTGTATGTGGAAAAAATATGACCTCTGTTAATCAGAGAAGGCTGGATCGATTTGCACAAAGTTGGTCTCAAATGAAAGGTACAACCTTCCCATCGGCTGCAATTGAATTTTTTATTGACTGGACTTCCGGTTCCGGAGTTACGAGTTGAAGAGTGCAATTACACAGCAAATTCCCATATAAACTGAAAGGAAAAATTTTCAAGATCAAATTTGTATTTTTGATGCCAAATGAATTTAAAATGCATGAAACATTGAGATGTTTGACAAAAATTGACTTTTTTGGACTTTGGTACATTTTTGCCTTTCTCATATAGAAAGGTTATGCAATCACTCTAAAAATCGTCAATCATACCGGCCCGGAGGGAGTATGCAGTGAGGGGTTGCTACTTTAAAATTAAAACTAGTTCAAAAAATTTTACCAAGTCCGGTAGAACCCGGACCTCCCGGATCTTTTTCCATGATCCGCCGCTGGTGTCAAGCGATGTTTCAGTATCACATAGTATCTCAAGATCGTGGCTGTCGATCCATTGTATGTATGTGCATATCGTACTGAACATGTAATATTCATTTCCACCATTGTATTGAACATAACCAGCCATGGAATCGTAGTCTGGACAAATGAGACAAGCACAATTGCACCACTAGGTGGATTAAAACAGGTTTATATTTTTGGAATGCGTCGAGTTGAGACGAAAACGTAATATGATTAATAACGAGGATAACACTTTCCGAATGTAGAGAAATTTATGAAAAATGACGATTTCCATTCGACTCTAGCAGGTTCTGATCGATTTTGATGAGCATTTGATTTTTGTTGTATGACCAATTATATGTATAGGTCAAATGTTCAAAAACAGTAATTTAAGATCAAGATAACATCATTTTGAAACCGCCAATTTCGGAGGTTTAGTATCTTCGATGAGTTTTACAAACGTTAAACAGCGCATCATTTTATATAATAATTTTGGCGGTATATCGTCCAAGAAGTATGTATGGTGAATTTTATTCATGAACTCTGTTACTATTTTCTGAAAAATTAATTCTGCATAATTTTAAAACTTCAAAAATCACGGTTTCGGAATTATGCCGTTTGGACAGTATGATCGATTTTCACCAAACCGAATTTCTGGCTACGCCGCTGATTTCAAATAAGTAGAAACAAAGTCGTTCTACACTCGTTCAAAAGAAACTTCTTCGAATGCTGAATATCTATTATAACACATTGAAACCCCGATTTTATCAGCCAAATATGAACATATGTTTGATGGGCTCTAGCAGACGAACAAGACTGAATTCGAGTAAATCCTTTCTGGAGCATGTTTTCCTTATCACGAAGATATGCGAAATAATGGAAAATAAAAAGATCATCATAATCAGAAATAGTTATCAGACTACAACAAAGGGACGAGAAGAATATTTTAACAGCTTCAGTTTATTATAAAGAAAAAAAATTGCCCGATTTAGTCAATGTCCCCATTTTGTCAGCCTAAAATACACCATGAGACTGATAAAATGGGTCTTTATTGTATGTATTATTCGCTGTGTTTCACATTAATAGGTACATTTCTTTTTTGGAGATTTTTTTTATCGCATCGAACTACAACAATTTTTAGGGAGTTTTCAAGGAGTTATTTTATAGACTTCTTCCAAAATTTGGCGAACCTATTCCAATTCGTATACCAATTAATTGGTATACTCAAGGGTTTATATGTTGCAGATAGAAAAAATACTGAAATTTTCAGCTTTTTCCTACACAATATTAGGAAAGCTTATTAAACAATCTTTCCTAATAAGTTTGTGAAAATTATAAACTATTTGAAATTTTTTAATAGTTTTATTTTTTATTTAACCGTGATTCTTTAATAAATAGTGACCATCGCTTCACAACGTAGTCTATTTTTCATGGCTTGCGGTGAGCACGATTTCTCGAATTGCTGAACTGAAAATTATGGAATAGAAATTAATTTTAAGTATTCTTTACAGATTTAGCTCGCCGCGCAGATAGCTCTGAATTAGACCCGCTGGTGCCCTAAGACGATTTCGCTAGATTTTCAGAGCACTGTGCACCCAGTGCATTAACGCAAGTGACGGAAGGTTATCGAAAAGTTTCGTGAAAATGAAAAAGTAATGATGATGATTTTCCCAAACGGTTCGTTTTCGAGAGGTTTTTATTTGTTCTGTGACATTAGGATTAGCGATAATAATTCAAATCAAGGATACTACTAGGAAGTTTCCTTTAGAAAAAGTCGATGTCGAAGTAAAATTTGGAACTTCAGAGATAGCGTGATATCAGGAAGTGCGATTTCATTTCAACGCTTTTTTGTGAAAAGGGCGATACTTACAAATGTAAACATAAGGCTTTTTTCATACATGCGAATGAGGGCTTTGAAACACAACAAATTAACCTAAAAATTTGGATTCTACGATATTGCTTTCTTAAACTACAGCAAAAAATACAACGGGCGAAACTGAATTTTTGTTTGTTTACTTAAAGTTTCTCCCTCCACGTTCAATGCAAACAAACAGAGCGATACTTTTTTTGCTAGCAGTTTAGAGGCGAAACTGTTTTTCGTATTTTTTCAGGATTATTAAGCTGATACCAGCTATAAATAGTAACAATGATCGCTATTGAAAAAACCCGGACGAAATCGGTGGTGTAAAACGGTAGTTATTGTAAAAAACGTAAGGGCGATACTTCAATGCTGATAGGTGGGACCGAAAAAGTAAACAATCGCCAAAGGGGCGATACTATCATTTTGTCAATTTCAATAGCAAAAACAAATTTTAATTTAATAATTTCAAATACTTTATGAAGTTTTGGGTTTCGATCACTAAATTATGCAATCTAGGATGTAAAAAAACACAATAGTTCTGGAAATATTCACTGTTGATTTTCTTTGAATGGTGTCGCCCTTTTCAAGAAAAAATGTTGATTTCTTAGTTCTCAGTCGCGTTGGAAATTTGAGTAAAGTATAAACTTCAAATCGATTAAAAAAAAATTTCGATTTTTTTGGCTCAGTACAATATATAACCCCTTTAGGAAAATTCAGTTTTCCCACCACAATATAGATATTTTATTAACAGAGCATTAACAATAATTCGTTGGTATGTCTACTTTATGGGCCATTTTTTCGCTTTCCCATTGATTTGGTTTGAGATTTCTAGCACTGATGTTGTCCTATGCTGATTTGAGCGATTCTCTGCCACTATCCCATGTAGTATGTGTTATCAAAACATCGCGAAGCATCAAGTTCTAAATGTTCTCAAACGATATAATATCCGAAGAGAGTGATAAGAGTTATAAGAAATGTCTCATCGCACTGTTAGGTGGATTAAACACGTTTTTATTAAACACCCGTTATTATCCCGAAGATGAATCCTTGGTTTAAGGGAATGGATGGTATGTCCCGGATCATGTCAAATCATTGCACGTTGAATGCGCTTGTACGGTGTATTGGACATGTCGAAAGCGGTCTCTGCGCTTGTGGATAAGGTTTTTTTTATTTCGTTTATTTGACACGGCTCATAGCGGTAGCTTAACGGAGCCGTGGATCTTTCATGTGTTTACAATATGTAAAAAATATAAAAACAAATATTATTGATTAATCGTTGGATCTCGCGCGCAACTTTTTATTGCGAGCGGAGACCTTTTTTCGCAGCTCGCCTGCTGCGTCATGGAGATCATTTAATTCTCTTCTGTCCTGCGAATCTAGGTCATCATTGTTAAAAGTGTCTTGTTTCTCGCGATCAGGGGTTCTTTCCTGCTTCTTACACTTACGGGTGACCAATGTAAATCCGTCGTCATTGTTATCTTCTTCACCAATGTTTCTTACAGTGGTTTTTGGGATGCTGGATGCTGCTTGTCAATATGGACTGAACAGCTGTCACAAATTTGGCAACCATTTGTGGTTCAGGTGTTGGTATTGAAAACTCTTTTTTGGTTGGTTTGCCGTGGATGCGTTGGCAATCGGTAGAGATACATTCCCCTCTGTATCTTCCGCGCAAGGTTGTTCGTGGTGCACTGTCTGATTACAATACTTGCATGTAGGAGTTTGCCCCTCATGGGTGCATCACGTAGTTTGGTTAATAGTAGCTTCGTGGGGTTTGAGTTTTATAGTCAAGTGGGAGGGGATAGGTTTTTAGATCCGCATCCTCACCACAAGAACACCGTTAGGTGTACCTGGGAAGAAATTTCTCCACGTATCATGTGTAACGGATTCTACTTCTCCGTATTGCGACATGTATTATGCAATAAGATCAGGAGGGGCACGTGGTGATAGGTCATGTAGCTTTACATTAACATAGTCTTTTTCTATATACACGGGAATCTTTATTCCAACTTTATCACTTTCAGCCACGTGCTTCAAGTTGTTCTGCAAAACAAAACGTTCGGATTAGGTTAACGTGTTCAATGATACGAGTACTACATCACGAAGATGATGATACTGAAGATACATAACCTCCTTAAGCCTAAGCTGCATCTTCACCTTCAGCAGGTATTCCACTTCACGAAAACTCAAACGTATTGAACAGAATTTAAATTCAACGACCGCTGTGTTGGGTCGGAGCAGAGTTTTTTCGTCAACTTTACTCATGATGGCAACAATAAATTAAATCTTTCCTTTGTTCTCGAGACAATGCACACTAGATCGAGAGATTTCTAGTTATTGTTCACTTGGTTCAATTGTACGTCTGAACTGGGCAGAAGTAGAACATAGACCGTGGATAGGGTTATCACGACATCGAGCATATTGTCTGGACGTACGCCGCATATTGTGGCGCCAGGTCCTAGCTATTGGATTTCATTCGGACCCGAGGAAGATCACTTAACGTTCCGGTTCGAGATGCGATAACCGCTATATTTTACTAATCTATCGCTTTCTGAAAACAATAAAATGTTACTACGTGATCATCTTCCTTCTTACAACTATGCTTTCACTACGCTCTATTTCTGAGCTGAGTAAACGTCTTTACCGCGAAAGCTTACGTTCGGAAGATAGTCCACAGACTTGTTGAAACTACCTAACAGCATATTGCTCGTTGGGCATCGCCAAGCCCTGGTTTCGCTGCGCTTATCGCGTCGCTGGGACATTTTGTCATGAAACGACGCGAAAATACCTTCCGCGTTGATTTTGCGAATGTGCCGAAAACACCATCATTCGAAGAGATCCATGTCTTTGTTAGCACCAACCTTGGTCTGAAGAGAGAGGAGGTAAGACGCATCCAGTGTAGCCGAAATCTTGGTTATGTTTTTGTGAAAACCTCTGGCACAGAGAGTGGTCACTGAAAATGACAACAAACACGAAATCGAAGTCGAAGGAAAACGATACCCGATACGGATTCAAATGGAAGATGGGGCAGTAGATGTCAAATTACATGATTTGTCTGAAGATGTGTCGAACAAACAAATCATGGATTTCATAAGTGCGTACGTTGAAGTGATATCGATTCACGAGCTAGTGTGGGACGAAACATTTGCCTTTGTTGGAGGAATACCGCCAGGGATCCGTATTGCTAAGATGTTGATCAAGCAAAACATCCCAACCTTTGTTAGCGTTGAAGGAGAAACGACTTTCCTTACATACTACGGTCAGCAACAAACATGCAGGCACTGCTCAGAGTTTGTACATAACGGAATATCCTGTGTTCAAAACAAAAAGCTGCTAGTCCAGAAGCTCTCGGCGGACCAGTCGAAGAAAACATACGCTAATGTGACCAAAACCGGGCGAAGAGAAAACCCACCTGTACTGAAGCCCGTCGAAACAGACAACACTGAATCCAAGCACCTCTAGAACAGTCCAAACGAGAGCAGAAAATAAAACTACTGATACAAGCAAGAATCCCCAGGAACACAGCCACACGAAAACAAGCGCGATCACTGATGTAACACCAGCTTCCGAACTGATCCTCCAACCAACACTGGCAGGAAGAGATATTCTCCATAGAGCAGCACTTACTGGAAAAAATTACGATGTAGACATGGACAGCGATGGATCCTCCGCTTCCAACGGCAGGAGACGGTCACTCAGACGAAAAGCGAGCAAGAAAATGAAACACTACCTGCAGGAGCAAGAGGAGAATACTTCGCAATGAACCAAATAAGTTATAATATTGCTACAATAAACATTAACACGTTGAAAAAAGTTTAGATGGTAGGATAACTACACTTAAAATACATAACATCACGCTGTGCAATATATATGCGCCATCAGGCATGGCTCTCCGTGCAGAACGAGAACGCTTCTTTAATTCCACACTACCATACTATCTACGTCATCAGACAGAACACACAATTCTCGCTGGTGATTTTAACTGTGTTCTGAGGCAATGTGATGCAACAGGACACAATACAAGCACAGCTCTTCATATGCTAGTACGCCACACGTCTGGGAGAAATTGTACCCTCGTACTCCTGGATACACATACATATCCCACAGCACTATGTCGAGATTAGATCGTATATATATTAGCTCTAATCTTCGGGATCAACTGAGAGTGGCGGATACACATGTGTGTTCATTCACGGATCATAAAGCGCTCACAGCGAGAATCTGCCTTCCCAATCTAGGTAGAAGACAAGGCTACGGGTTCTGGTCACTTCACCCGTACCTCCTAACGCCCGAAAATATCAACGATTTCCGTAATCAGTGGCAATATTGGACCAGACAACGGCGCTATTATCCGTCTTGGATCAGCTGGTGGATGTACAACGCCAAGAAAAAGACTAAGACTTTCTTTCGGTGCAAATCGAAAACTGCCTATGATAACTACCATCTTGAGCACCAGAGACTCTACAGTCAACTTCGACAGGCATACGACGACGACTACTATCAAAATCCTCGAATGTTAACAACAATAAATCGGTTGAAGGGAGAGATGCTTGCACTCCAACGAACACATACACAAATGTTCAACGATACGCATATATCCGGAGAACCACTCTCCACTTTCCAGATAGGCGAGAGAACTAAGAAGAGAACAGCGATCACTCAGCTTCAAAATGAGCACGGCGAAACTCTCGAGAGTTCTGATGCAATAGAAGAGCATATATATAAATATTTCTCTGAACTATACAAAGAAAATGAGAGGGAAGATCCACCAACAGAAACTGCATTTCGGTGCGAGAGAATTATTCCAGAAAACGACGAGATCAACGAAACTATGATGAACGACATCACAACAGCAGAAATACTCTCAGCAATAAGGAGGAGCGCATCCAGAAAGGCACCGGGCCCAGATGGCCTCCCGAAAGAGTTCTTCCACAAGTTGTTCGATGTGATACACAGAGAACTCAATCTGAGCCTCAATGAAGCACTCACTGAAAACTTTCCATCTGAGTTCGTAAACGGGATAATTGTAATGGTGAAAAAAAGAATACCGGAGACACCACAGGGGCATACCGACCGATCTCGCTGCTAAATTTTGATTACAAGATACTAACACGCATTCTGAAAAATAGACTTGAGACAGTCATGAGAAGAGATCGGATAGTAGGCAATGCACAAAAATGTGCAAACCCTGACGCGAATATCTTTCAAGCAACACTTACTCTCAAAGATCGAATAGCCCAAATGATCAAAAACAAACAACGGGGGAAGCTGATATCCTTCGACCTAGACCATGCATTTGATCGCGTACGACGATCGTTCCTGTATGGAATTATGAGATCACTAGGCTTCAACACACAGTTTGTGGATTTACTCTCACGATTAGCTGATCGCTCTTCATCCCGCATATTAGTAAATGGCCATTTAATCTCCTTCATTCCGTATCCAACGATCGGTCAGACAAGGATGCCCAATCATCATGCACCTGTTCATTCTCTATCTTCTTCCACTAGTGAGAGAACTTGAAAATGTATGTGGCACTGATCTAGTGGTGGCCTATGCGGACGATATAAGTATGATTGTAACATCAACGCGCAGGATAGAGCAAACTCGCGGCATTTTCTCTCGGTTTGAGCAGATAGCCGGGGCGAAACTCAATTGGAACAAGACGACTGCAATTAACGTTGGGCTCGTAGATGAACTGGCATTTCTATGGAGCAGAGTACCAGCTCGGATTGCTATGCAACAATTGTCACGAAGTATCGAGAAGGGAGGATTGAAGCTCCAGCTTCCAGCTCAAAAGTGCAAGGCGCTTTTAATCAATCGTCATCTTCAAGAGATAGAGTGCATGCCATTCTACAAAGCTGTGATCCTCCAAAACGCTGTTAACCAACCAGGCCCAATAGCTGATATACGATGCCTGAAGCTAGTCCGCCAATCCTACTACCAGCTGCCAGCTCATCTGCTACATAATTTATCTGCCGGTAATTTTCTCCAGACCGTTAACTGGAAACGCGTTTGGAACAACATATCTACACAGAAGCTGACATCATCATAAAGAGGAGCATTATATATGTAGGTAAATAGAAAAAACTGAACATCGACAACTAATGTGCACAATTCGAAGAGCAGAAGATGAATATTGCGTACATTGCAACGTAGTGGTGAGACTCTGCACAGTGGCGGATTTGCCTAAAAACCTGGCCAAAAGTCGTAAATTCCATGCTAGTACATTGGGTTCTAGTACATATATTGTCCTTCAGACGGTTCTGCCGCATGCTATTGTAAGTGAAACGCTCCAAAATTTCCATATTTGAAGTGTTGGCATATCCAAACAGTTTAAACCATCGTGTTTTGCTCATTTTTTATCGAGCGCTCGAAATATCAGTATTATTCAAATGTAGCTGGATTTTGATAAAACTGCCGGTTTCTAAAATGGAATAATGAAAAGTTATGCTAACGGTATGTACTTTATTTATATGTATTGATGTCAAAAGATATTATTTTGTTTGTTTATAGAAAATGTCAATAACTTTCACGATTTTGTAGCAGACGGTTTCAGCACACATTTTTGCAAAATTATTGAAATACTTTTTTTGTCCACGAATGTCCACTATGTTTCAAGGCAATTTGTGTTCCTTGAACGATTCTCCATTTGGAACACTATAGAATTCTTGCCCGAATTTGCCCGTTTTTAAGTAATCTTTGATTCAGTGGAGACGGAAATGGATTATAAGATTTTCAGTTCAAAATTTAGACTCGTACTTTTAATTACTACTGCACCTGCGGTTGTCATAGCGAGTCGCACAATACTGCATTTTGAATAGGAAGAATTGTGTACTAAGTGGTGAAAATTTCATCGAGATTCATTAATATTTTCAACAACTTATCAAAAGTTGAACGCAAAAGACGTAAATAATTTTGGTCATTCATATTGAAAACCAACGGGGTGAGCAGAAGTGATCGCCAAAGGTTCCAAATTTCAAAAACTGTTTACGAATACCATGGTTAAACGTTACCGGGCAACTATGACGTTTGATCATGCAAAGCAAACCAAATCTAGAGGTGGAATATATGACTGGTTTCTGCGAGCGAAAATCAGTGATGAGTGAGGGCAGAGTAGTGCAAAAGAATACTAGGAATACTCCGGCCGTGATTTGGCTAAAAATTTCATTTTGGCGTACACTCCAGCTTGGCGAATTTGTTCGTAAGAAGGTTGTCAGTCGTAGTATGTCAGCAAGCATGACAACAAAACGTGGTTGCTCAAAACTATACCAGGAAGCGGTATAAGCATGTTCTAACCAAGTATAACGCATGTACTTAAATAGGCGCTTCATCGTAATAATGAACTTTGTACAAATCATCAGTCTAACAATTTAAATAAAACTATGAATCTTAGTTAATTTCACTTGTTTTCATTTTTTTGTCATATTCATTTTTAGTTACTACAATTTGCATGCAAACTTGTTGTCAATTTTCACTCCATGCATTTCGTCGTAGAATCGGCCTATTTTCAATAATTTAAAAAAAAAATACTATTTTTCGTTCTTTGAGAAATATGTGCATCGGACAGCAATTGAATAATAATCGTACAGAGAGTTGAAAAGTTTTATAACTATGTTGCATAATATTTCAAAACACATAGTTTGAAATAACTAATAACATCAATTCTCATAAAAGCTACATCATCTAGACACCTAAATATCTTATTGCATGCAAATCAACAAATTCTGTCATTTAACTACACACCATTCAAAATTCGATACATTATAAACGTTATTGGCATACACTGGAACCATCAAAACCATTCATTTGTGAAAATTTACTAATAATTATATTAAAATGTCGGCCATTTTGTATCCGCCATTTTGAATTTTGAAAATCTGACATCAAAATCGTAATCTACGCCCCAAAAAACCGTGGTATGTACATTTTCAGGTCAATCAAAACCATTTTCGACTTTTGGCCAGGTTTTTAGGGAAATCCGCCACTGTGCTCTGGAGCAAAAATTCTCTGAGTGCCCGAGAGTAAGAGCGGCATGGGCTCTCTTCAGACTAAAGCTTGAGACGATATCTTGAGCGTTTTTTCAAAGCGTCATATCTGCAATGAGTTACTCTGTTTACTTTCTCTTCTGTTAATAATTTGGTCACTTTAACATTTATCCCTCAGCTCTTTGCATAATATGCTAGTTAAAACCACCGTCTTTCGATCTGTACTGTGAAATAAGTGAAAAGTGTTATAGTGACGCCGTAAAAATCGAAAGAGAAAGTATAAACAGAGAGTAACTCATTGCAGATATGACGTTTTGAAAAAACGCTCAAGATATATCCAGGAGGAAAACGATTGTGATTCGAGGATTTGATCAAACCATCTTTTTCTAATCTATCAAAAAATGTTAGGGTAATAGTGCTTAAATTGTTTATAAATTATATTAATTATATTAACCAAGGTAATATTGATATAGATATAGATGAGCTAACATTTTATTTAGAAACGAACTAAAAAATAATGTTTTAAACTAACAACCATATCTCAATAAAAAAAAACAGTAAAACGTTACTACGTGATCATCTTCCTTCTTACAACTATGCTTTCATACTGTTGTCAATCCGATGGTTAACTCAAACCCCCCGAAAATGTCTTTTTCAAGCAAATAGGCCTCTCCTGTAAAAAGCAAATTTGAATCTGCTTCATTTTTTATTTCTTTTTCTTTGAATTCCATTAGATTATATTTTCATGAAAATGCATAAAAAGTTTAACTAAACTGTATTTCTAGTAATTATATTGAGGCTTAAATTGTGTTCAGCTTTTCCACCAGATTATCCATTTAAAGCTTTCCAAAACTGTAAAAGAAGAATATCAGTCGATTTATTAGATCATCACGATTCAATTCATGCAAAATACCTGCTGGAAAAACTATCGGCTTAGCTGAATGGTGCTTTTGAAAAAGTGGCTGTGGTTTTTTCATTGCGCAGTTGTGTTGCGTACCCCAGTACGGTGTGGTAGTGCGACAAAAAATCACAGCCACTTTTTCAAAAGCACCATTTAGCGAAACCGATAGTTGTTCCAGCAGCTATTTTGTATGATTTGAATCGTTGTGATCTAATAAATCGGCTGATACTCTTCTTTTAGAGTTTTGAAAAGGTTTAAATGGATAATCCGGTGGCAAAGCTGAACACAATTTTTCCTACGCATACTAGCCAGTGTTCAAATCTAACACATGCTCAAAAAAGGTAACTTGAACCTTAAACTGATCCCCGCCTTCCTCTAGGGGTCTTAACTTATATTGCACTATAGTCCAAGTTTGAGATAGTCTAAGCATTGTTTCACAATTTACAGATAGCCTAGAAATTGTTTCTTAGTTTCAAACATAGTTTTGAAATAACTTTATATTTAGCCGTCCAGTTTAAATATAAATCAAATGAATAAGCTAAAATTGGCACCTTTAAGCTTCATGGTACCGTGTCTTATTAAAAGACATATTGAATGAAAAATCAAAAGGTCGCAGAAGATTGGGATATCGTTATCTAGAGAAATTTCACCGAAGATCTCTCCGTAGAAGTGGCTAAAAGTGAAATGGCTTACGGCAACTGGAATCGGTATCGAGAGAAATTCCGTCGCCAATAAATTCCCAGCACCAATTTGCAAAACACTCATTTGTGCCAGCACCGCAATGTTCTTTGACATTCTCTTATTGAGTCCAAATCAATGATCTGAGTTTTTTGGTCACTTCACAATAGTTTTCAGGAAAAAAATGAGACTTCTTTTGTCCACAATGAGAGAAAGTTTAAAAATTTGTATATAATTCGACCATCAGCAGAAGTGATGCTGTCAAAATAGATTTTTTTTATCAATCGTCAAAGCATCAATCGGTTTCTGCTTAATAACTTTTTCACAAGCCTCAGTCTTCGAGATATTGTTTCACTGGTAAATTTCCTACTCAAACCACATTTAGATTTATTTTTAGAAGGTAATGGGAGATTCCTGGAGAAATTATTTTGTGAAAATCATTTCACGCAACACTGCAGTCTGCAAGTTAGATTTTCAAACCGTGACACCTATACAGTGTTTTTTTTTTCAGCACTGATACACAAGTTCTACCAGGTACTACATAGAAATCTGTTTCTGATGTATCACATCTATTCGATTTAAACATGTAAATGGTGATGAATTTCCATCCGGATCTCTATCTCCATGCGGAAATCTTAACAACAAAGCATAATGTCTTCGACAGAATCTTTGAGCTTCAAACGATAAAGTTCAATCAAGGTGAAACTAGAGATAACGCATACACCACTCCTACATGACAGCTGCTGGTCGAATCAAGCACACCAGTATCAGCAGTGCCACCGATTCGAAATCCAGCTTTATGTCCGATATTCTGACCATGCATCAATGGCAGCACGGATGATGGCCATTGGATTGTTGTACCATCCGCATATGCGTGTTTGATAGGATTGAAATGCGGAACGGGTCTCCGGCGGGTTGTTAATTGCTGGGAGCTGGATTAAACTGGCTCCTTCGTTAGATCGGATGGATACTTGAGGCATGTAGTGTATTGCTCTTGTCGCTCGGAATGAGAAGCATAGAAGTAATTACTTGAGGCTGCCGGAGCACCATATTGAACGATAAACTACACTGCCCGCCCGGGCAACGCTGAGCTGTAGTTTGCATTGTGGATGTAAATTTTATGTACATTTTAATACATTGCATCATAATTGTTTGCTGCTGGTTGAATATTCATAACGAATCGTTGCTCATGAATATTTGTACGTTGTGTAAAACGTATTTTCCTCTTACTTTACGCCTACTGATTAAGACAAAAAGAAAGAATTAAAAAAGCCGTGCCTCGTTAGGATTAAAAGTGCAAAGGATGCTTATATACAAATTAAACACACCGTCCTCGGCACAATGTGCTAACAATGCGAGAACAATAAACAATGAGCCATTGTGCTCACTCCGGCAAAGAAGCAACTTGAGGCAAATTCTATTCATCGGTTCAGAAAATTTCTGCAGAAAAAAAAATTACTTGACACAAACAGGCAACTACACAAAAAAGTACTTCTCAGATTCATACTCAGCCTGAAGCGTGAAACTTACAAGCCAACAAACGGTAGATTTGGGTACCTCCTTTAGACGCTAGTCAAAGGAATCCGGGCGAAAGTGAGTTTCTGTTGCGGAAACGAGCCACTTACCGTTGCACAATGGAAGTACACGCGAGCAAAAAATGCATAAATAAAGGGCAAAACACTTCTACATTCTCGAAGCGGTCGGTTGGTGGTTAGTGAGCAGCGCACAGAAGAGTTGGCAACCGGCAAAAAACTATTGCCTCCTTCTATCTCTCTCTCTTTCTGTGTGAGCTTTGTTCATTACGGCAAATCTAGTTGGGCGCATTGTTTCGACTGACCCATCCCCGTTCCATCAGTTGGCGCACAATCACGGATCCACCGGAAGCTGAAAAGAAAATCTTTGCTTACGCCTTCAGCTAGACCTTGATCCTGGGGCACATGCCACAGCAAAGTCAGTCAGTCCGAGGGTGGCTTGATGTGTGCTCTAACTGCTACACTGCACGAGATACCGGCGGGTGAGATAGCCGGAGTTAAACCAGAGCAGCGAACTAGATGATGTACTCTCGACAGCCATCTTTGGCCCTGGGATTTGTCCGGAAACAAAGTGAATGGAAAATGTTTTCATTTTACAAGGACCGAGATTTGCTGCCAACAGCACCCAGCAGCAGCACCACCGACCGTTGTCAGACAATATCCGGATGCAGCTCTTACAATTGTTTGTTGTAATTTGTCAGGACATTGTGAAAACTTTCTGTAAGTGGACTCTCTGGGCCGTGACGTTCCTTGTATAGCATACGAAAAAGGAAAATGGTTGGAGCGATACTGGTAAGCTAAAGGCTCTTGACACTCGGTAAAGTAATTAGATTAATCGTCGAGCGTTTAACGAGTTGTGACGCAAGTCACACTATTTAGGATAATAAATTCAATCTGCTACAATTGCTGCCTTGGGAGGACACAGGCAAACCAGCTAGTCTGGAGTTGGAGGTTCGTTACAGAAAGGAGGTTGTAACTTACCCGCATCGGATAATGCTTGGAATGGATGAACTTTTTCCGTACTATTTAATAGACAACACCAACTCATACCAAGAGTACCATAAATACTGATGTTTCCAGGGAATGACATTCAACAACATTGCCTCCGCAACCCATTGCAATTGAAACAAAAACTCCGCCATTATTCATAACTAGCATTTTTAGAACAACAAAATTTCAAAATTCTTAAATTTTTTTCAAATTGATTTTTCATGCGCACTTTATACACTTTTATTCAGTCACTTGGAAAAATAGAACATCTGGAGTCTACTTACTAGTATATAAACAAAGAATTGGGATGTTTACGTACCTGGAAAGAAAATAAAAAATCAAATTAGAATTTAATATATTGGAACACAGTTCTGAGACTGGCAGTAAGTAACTCTAAATATAAGAATGGATAAATAGTTGGCTACCCAAGTAGCACTTGCAACATGTTTTAGAAAAACAACAGAAGTTATTTGTTGCATTACAATGACAACAAAAATTGCAAAAAACACTACTGTTGCATGTGTGAAACACAGCTGTTGCACGTTACATTTTAGTTATTTATTTGTATTTCTAATTTTTTCTGAAACAATCAACTTTGACACATATTATGGATGTTTTTTGCAACGTGCTTGTGACTCTACTACACAGCTAAAACAATTTGGTTCCAGGCATTATCGCGAAAACTGAAGATGACATTGTTATTCAACTTGTCAGCAAACTTTATTCTGGATACACTTATAAAACTTTTACTAAACTTGAGTTTATAGCATAGTAGAAATAAAAACAACCGCCATATTTATTGATAGAATGAATTATTTCTCTAAACAATTTGCTGACGAAAAGTTAATATGTTTAGATCTTTGGATTAGAACCCAAAATTTTCATCATTAATATGCTTCAAATTTTTGATTACTCTCGAAAAAAAGCATATTTGAACACAGTGCTTTGCGTACGATAAATAATTCACAAAATAAGTATAAAATTTATTGAGAATATATCAACGTTGTTTGAAGGCCCTTTAAAAATATCAAAGTATTTTCAAAAATTACTCGATTCATTTTTATTGGTTATACATTTTCACCCATATTAATAATATTGTCATATTTGACTGTGAACGTAATATATATGCTTTGTTTGCATAACAATTTTATGAAACACATTAAGTTTCATTTCCTTTCGACAAAGTTGTTTTCAAAGCAATCGCTAGCATTATTGCAACAATCTTTGTTGTTATTATGATTCTTGCTACATCATTCGGAACAAATGTACATGTTGCCTATAAGCTCCACCTCCTGCGCTTTTTGCCTTTCTCATATAAAGAAAGGCTATGCAAATCGACATTTTAACCGAGACCCGGAGGGCCGAGTGTCATACACCATTTGATTCAGTTCGTCGAACTTAGTTTCATCTGAAAGGTATAACGCTACCATAAGCTGCTATTGAATTTTTAGTTGATCCGACTTCCGGTTCCGGAGTTACGGGTTGAAGAGTGCGGTCACACAGCAAATTCCCATATAAACTGGTACCACCATGATGTTCAAATGATGTAAAACATATTAAAATTGATGTAACATTACTCTAGTTTTCGGGTCTAGATAACTAATGATCAATTAAAGCAGCTTTGACCACATTGGCCACCTTTGACAGTTTATGACACCCTCGGGGAACCCGCCAAGTTCCTAAGCTAATATCACACCCATTCCCCAACGAATTCTCTACCGATTTTTACAAACTTGATTTCAAATGAAAGATACAGTAATGCCATTGACTGCTGTTGAATTTCATTCGGTTCTGACTCTTGCTTCCGGAGTTACAGGGGTGTTAGTAAGGATACACTGGATTTTCCCATATAAACCGGTACAATCGTAATACCTCAGAGGCTAAAAACTATAGAAATAATCACCAAATTACTTCTAATCGCAGATCTAGATCACTTATTGCCAATCAAACATTCTTTGAACATATTGTCCACTATCGACGATTCCAGAAGTCCGGAATTCCGGGCATATTCCACAATTAAAGTCACATCGGTTCTTCGGTGATGACTGAACCGATTTTCTCAAACCATATCTCAAATGAAAGGCAAAATATGCAGTTAAGTATTGCGTCGCCGCCCTTCCTCCCCCCGCCTTGCCCTTACACCTCCCTCCTTCATCACTCCCCTCCCCTTGGACCACCCTCACGCCCGCATTTCCTTCATCCACCCCGTATACCGAAATAAGATGAAGGATTTCTGACGCATCCTCCACTCCCACTCTACTAACCCCCCCTTCCCTGCACTTTCAAACCCATTCCACCAACATTTCAAAATATAATCACATGAAGATAACATTGAACTCATGCTGATTAAGCTAATTAAATATTATTCTTTTGCCTTTCTCATATAGAAAGGTTATGCAATTGCTCCAAAAACCGACTTTCTAACCGAGGCCCGGAGGGCCGAGTCTCATATAACATTCGACTCAGTTCGCCGAGATCGCAAAATATCTGTGTGTATGTATGTGTGTATGTTTTTTTTTATAGTAAGGTTAAAAAGCTTCAACAGCCTGGCCTGTAGTGTATTGGCACTGTGTGGGACTCACGACTCACGTTCGTGCCTAACCACTAAAAACACTCCTTACTTTTTACGCCCTTCTTCCCCACGGAACTACGTCATCGTATTACTTCGTGGGGGGTTCGTTGCGCTTCGTCGCACCTCTTTCTGCTGCTCTATCTCGGAGCCTCGCTTGGTTCATAGAGTGGCACGACCTACGAGCTTTGATTTAACTCTCGATTCCTCTCCTGCTTCTTGTCTCCATCCAATACGTCGCCGTTTATTTCTCGTCCCTGTGGTGAGCCGTTTAGGTGCTGATTCCCTGAGCCATTCAGCTCATGTTTCCGTGAGTCATTCAGCTCCCGGCCTTATCACGATCCGCTTGGATAGTGCTCAACGGTGAACTCATCCTACTCCGACCTATGGTTCCCCGACGGAGGAATTTCCCCCCGACACACCGATACCCGTTTTCTTGAGCCATTTAGCTCAACTAAAATCATCCAGCTTTACCGCTTATCCTACTCCGATTGAGAGTTCCCCGACAACGGAATTTCTTTCGTTACCGGTGTTTGTTTCGTGAGCCAATTAGCTTCCCTTTTCGTCACGATTCTGTCCGGTAGTCCAGGGCGCCGAATCAGCCCTATCGTGAATTCCCTGGCGGCAGACCGCTCCCGATACCGATGTACGTTTCTGTGAGCCATTAAGCTTCCCGCCTCGTCTACTCGGTCTAGTCCCCGGCGGTGGACCTAGCCTACTCAACGGCCAGCCAGCAGATGCTGAGGGCCATCCAGCGATTCCGGGTAGAGCGGTTCACTGGCGCCCCAACGACCCACTTCTGGCTATTCGACGCGGTCTACTCGGTCTAATCCCCGACGGTAGATCTAGCCTACTCACGAGCTACCCGGTAGAGTGTCGAGGTCGGTCCGGCAATTCCGGTGGAGCCTGACGTCCGGTTCGCTGGCGCCCCGACGACCCGAGCCCGGTGCTACATCGCGTGCTACTCAACTGGTCCTCGGTGGTGGACCTAGTCTACACCGTCGGTGACTTTCCCGGCAGCGGAATTTCTCCCGAAGCCCTATTTGTGGTTCTACTGCGGCGTTCTAACCAATGTCGTTACTTTGTTGGTCCCTTCGCCACTTCCTTTGCAGCTCGGAGAGTATACTCGTAACAACTCTGTTGACATTCCCAGATATGCTCGTCGCGGCACATCTCTTCGACGATATTATCCACTGTTATATCAGGCATACTCCTTCGGACTTCTTCGAATCTGGGGCATTCGAAGACCACGTGTTCCGGTGTCTCTTGCACGTTCACACACTCCGTGCAAAGGAGTGACGAAGCGTGTCCAAACCGATGTAGGTATTTCCGGAAGCATCCATGCCCGGACAAAAACTGCGTCAGATGGAAGTTCACCTCTCCAGGCTTCCTATGTACCCAAGTAGTCACATTTGGGATGAGTCGATGGGTCCACCTTCCTTTCTCCGCGTAATCCCACTCTTGCTGCCACTTAGCCAACGCGTCCGCTCGAGCCAGTCTCCTTGCATTACGTTCATTTCTCCGCTGGTAGCATTCTGCGTCCTCAGCCAGAGTGATGCAGATGGGAATCATCCCGGCAATTGCGCATACCGCCTCCGACGATATCTTTCTGTACGCACTCGCGACACGAACATCCATTAGGCGAAAAGTGCTTGTCAACTTCGTCCGGTTCCGCTTTGAGTTCAGCGCAGCAGCCCAGGCCGGTACGCCATATCTCAGGATTGAGGATGAGACATTCGCCAGGAGACGTCTCGTGCTGCCTCTTGCCCCTCCGTGATTCGGCATGATCCTTGCCAATGCGCTAGTTGTCCTCGCAGCCTTCTCACATACATAGTCGACATGGCAGTTGTAATTCAACCGATCGTCAACCATCACACCCAATCAGCGCGCGCATCGATGGAAGGGATTGTCCCCGCGGCGCTGATCTCGAGATGCTGGATTTGCTTACGATTGCTAACCAGCACTACTTCAGTCTTGTGGTGCGCCAGCTGCAACTTGACGTTAACCATCCAGGTTTCCAAGATGCTTATTGTCTCTGCCGTCAGCATCTCCACCTCCTCAAGAGTCTCGCCCGTTATCGTCAGGACAACATCATCTGCAAAGCCGACGATCTCCACTCCCCTGGGCAGTTCCAGTGTTAACACTCCCTTGTACATAATATTCCAGAGCGTTGGGCCGAGTATGGAGCCCTGAGGTACTCCCGCCGTTACCCTAATCGACCTCTGCCCCGTGTTCGTTTCGTAGACCAGTACTCGGTTCTGAAAGTAACTTTTGAGAACCTTGCACAGATAGTCCGGAACCCGCATTCTATGCAGCGCAACGGCTATGGCTCCCCAGCTAGCACTGTTGAGCACGTTCTTCACGTCTATCGTTACCACGGCGCAGTAGCGATTACCCCTTCTCTTTTGCTTCAATGCTTTCTCCGCGTTCGCGACGACGATGCGGATGGCGTCCACCGTCGATATTCCTTTCCGGAACCCGAACTGTCTCTGCGATAGTCCGTTCTCACTTTCAGCGTAGGTCGTCATCCTGTTGAGGATGACTCTTTCCAGGAGTTTACCGAGAGTATCCAGCAGGCATATAGGCCGATACGATGCTGGATCACCTGGTGGTTTCCCTGGTTTTGGCAGTAACACTAGCTTCTGGATCTTCCATGTATCCGGGAAGTAGGCATCGTCCAGGCATTTCTGTAGGACTATCCTGAACATGTCCGGAAACGCCAGGATCGCAGTCTTCAGTGCCACGTTGGGGATACCATCCGGTCCGGGAACTTTCTTCGCTTTCAGCCCTTTTGCCACTATAAGGAGCTCGTCGTTGGAAACCAGATTGTCACCTGCATTTCCACCATCTGCATCAGCGTACGGTGTAAGCGGCGGTATGTATGTATGTATGTATGTATGTGTGTGTATGTGCGGATTTGTTAACAAAATGTCCACCTCGGTTTCTCGGAGATGACTGAACCGATTTTTACAAACTAAGATTCAAATGAAAGGTGTAATATTCCCATAGGTTGCTATTGAATTTCATTTTCAACCGACATCTTGTTTCGGATTACGAGTTGAAGAGTATGGTTACAAAACAAAATTTGTTGATTTGTCCACATCGGTTTCTGGAATTTTCTGAACCGATTGTGACAAACTTGATTTTAAATGAAAGGTCCATCCAGCTGCTGTTGAATTTTGTGTGGATCCGAGTTCTGGCTCCTGAATTACAGGGTGATACGTACGATCACGCAGCAAATCCCGATTCTAACGAATTCTGCGATGAATGTAAAAAGGTGGATTTTTTTCCGAAATGTAAACACAACTGTTGAATTTGTAGATCTAGGTCCCCAACAGTCATTCAAAGTCTCTTTGGCCACACTGGCCACCATCGACGGATCCTGAAGTATCCAAATTCAGAATAACGGTTATATTGGTTTCTCGAAAATGGCTAGACCGATTTGATCAACTTAGTCTCAGAATCCGAGTTAGATGCGTCAGAAATCCTTCATCTTATTTCGGTATACGGGGTGGATGAAGGAAATGCGGGCGTGAGGGTGGTCCAAGAGGAGGGGAGTGATGAAGGAGGGAGGTGTAAGGGCAAGGCGGAGGGGGGGGAGAGGCGGCGACGCAATACTCAACTGCATATTTTGCCTTCCATTTGAGACTTGGTTTGAGAAAATCGGTTCAGTCATCACCGAAGAACCGATGTGACTTTAATTGTGGAATATGCCCGGAATTCCGAAATCGTCGATAGTGGACAATATATTCATAGAATGTTTGATTGGCAATCAGTGATCTAGATCTGCAATTAGAAGTAATTTGGTGGCCATTTCAATAGTTTTTAGCCTCTGAGGTATTACGATTGTACCGATTTATATGGGAAATTCCAATGTATCCTTACCAGTGATTAAATTTATCGCTCGCATGCATGATACATCCTAGTCGCTCGCGCCATTTTTTCACACCTCGACCGGCAGTTATCTTATACTCTCATCCAAGCAGGCAAAAAACTTTTGAACTCGCTGTGTCTAGGAGCGATGTAGTTCTCCATTGTATTTTCTTCGAAAACAATTTATCCTGTTTGCCGGGAAGCTTGATAAATGTTAATATAGCAATCATAGCATGCTGCGAAAATCAGTTTTTTTTTTATTGGCTCAAATGGCACGTTCCCCGGACGTAGTCGGGGATTTGTGCCTTGCCGTGTGTTTTCATCATTTCCTGAGCGGAAGGAAAGGACAAGGAGGTGTGGGGAAGTAGAATTGGAAGGGTGGGAAAAATAACAGCACAAAACAAAAATAAACAACAGGTAAGTTAAACTCACAAGTAGTTCAACTTGCCTGCGAATAAGCCTAAAGCTCTTTACCACATTGGATAAGAAACTTTAGTATGTCTCTGAGTTTCAGTCGACCAAACATGGTTTCGTCTATATAAGGACGGCTGAAGACTCGAAATCGCAATTGCGCTACCGCTGGACAGTTGCATATCAGATGATATGAGGTTCCGTAGTCGGATTCACAAAGATCACATGAAAAAGACTCAGCGCGCTGAATAGTTGCCATGTGATAATTGAGTTTGCAGTGGCCGGTTAAAGCCCTGGTCAGCATGCCGCAGTGGAGCTTCGAAAAATGTAAGAGATTTTTCGAAACCACTGGGCATGGTTGTTCTAGAAACGCCTTTGTTTGGCGACACGTTTGTAGATTTCTCCAATAATTTCGGTGCTCGGACGAAGCCCAGGACCGTATTTTTTCCCTTATCCAACTTGTCGAAATTGGCAGCGCGGGCTCAGGACCAACGGAGTCAATCGCTGAACCTGCCCTGGCCAGTTCGTCAGCCCATTCATTTCCAGTAATACCGCAATGTCCGGGCACCCAGACAAGGTAGATAGTATTGACAATGCTTAGTTCTTCGATTTGGGTTCGGCACGCGATCACTAGCTTGGACCGGGATTTGTCTGAGCTAAGGGCCTTGATTGCAGCCTGACTATCGGAGCAGAAGTTTATAACTCTGCCGGACAAACTCAGTTGAAGGGCCGATTGCACCCCGCACATAATCGCAAAGATTTCTGCTTGGAATACAGTACAGTATCTACCTAGTGAGTGAGATTGTTCCAATCTCATTTCACGACAGTAGACACCAGCACCGGCACGTCCCTCCATCAGAGAACCGTCAGTATAACAAACCACTTGCGTTTGTTGTTGTCTTTCCATAAAGCCAGACAACCACTCCTCTCGAGAGGGAATCTTCACATGGAATGTCCTGTAAGGAAAACTACAAGTGAGTGTAATATCGCTGGGAGCAAGAATATCTTCACCCCATGTAACCATTTGTGACCACAATCGTGTATGACTGGTAGCAAGATCAACATGATTACTGTTCCAAAGCCCAGTAACCTGCAGTCTGTATGCACATGATAGTGCTTCTTGTTTTAAGTGTATGTGTAATGGTTTGATATTTAGAAGTGCCTCAAGAGCAGCAGTCGGAGTCGTGGTGAAAGCACCAGTCAACGCCATGAGCGCCATTCTTTGCAGGTGGTTTAGCTTTGACTGGACTGTCACCACCTCTCCCCTCTGCCACCACACAAGGCATCCGTATGACAGTATTGGACGTACAATTGTCGTGTAAATCCAATAGATGTATTTAGGTTTGAGACCCCAGGTCTTTCCAAAAGTTCGTCTGCACTGCCCGAAGGCCATGCACGCTTTCTTGACTCTGAACTCAATGTGAGCAGACCAATTCAGTTTGGAATCCAATATGACTCCAACTTATTTGACTTGATCTGCACACAGTAGCTCAGAATCAAAGAACTGCAAGGGACGAACCCCGGTTGTTATTCGCTTCTTCGTGAAAAGAACCATTGAAGTTTTGCTTGGGTTAACTGATAATTTAACTTGTCGACACCACTGTTCGACAGCTGTTAATGCCTGTTGCATTATGTCAAAGATTGTTCCGATGCAAAATCCAGTAATTAGTATTTGGTAATCGTCAGCAAACCCGTAGGTTGGAAATCCAAGCTCATTGAGTTTCTTCAACAAGCCGTCAGCTACTAAGTTCCATAACAAAGGTGACAGAACGCCGCCCTGAGGACAACCGCAAATTCTCAACTTCCGTATCTCAGCCTGTCGCAGTGACGAGCAAAGTATGCGGTTACTAAGCATTGCGTTTATCCAACCTGAGATACATGCAGGTATCCCATGACCGCGCGTCGAATAGACTGAAAGGACACATTGTCAAAAGTACCCTCAATATCTAGGAATACACCCAAGCTAGATTGCTTGAGCGAGAAGGCTTTCTCAATGTTGTAAACAACATCGTGAAGCAGAGTGATCGTAGATTTCCCACACTGATATGCATGTTGCATTTTGTGCAGTGGATATTCAACTAAACTAACGTTCCTGATGTGATGATCGATTATCCGTTCCAAAGCTTTCAGAAGAAAAGAACTTAAGCTGATAGGCCTAAAACTCTTGGCTTCTTCATAGCTTGAGCGCAACCCTTTGGGAATAAATCTAACAGTTATTTCTCGCCATGCTTTCGGGATATACCCGGTAGCAAGACTGGAAAGCAAAATCTTTTTCAAGACATGTTTAAGAATATCAAATCCCTTCTGCAGTAACACGGGAAGTATTCCATCTCTTCCGGGTGATTTGTATGGAGCAAAGCTGTCAACTGCCCACTTGACCGATTCAGTGGAAACCAATGTGCGTGCTAACGCCCACGAGTCCGAATCACCAGAATGAGATCTGTGAACATTGTTCAACTCCGGATCGATACAACCTGGAAAGTGTGTGTCGAAGAGACAATTAAGAACATCTTTTTCGTCCGTCACATAAACACCATCTCTGGTTTTCAAGGAGTTCATCTGAAAATCATTCGATTTGGAGAGAATTTTATTTAATCTGCTAGCCTCGTTCAGACTAGAGACATTAGTGCATAGTGCAGTTACATGTTCTGTGCCTAGAGTTGACATTTATCAGCACGGTTTTTTCTTCGAGAGACGATTATTCTGTCTCATAGTCATTTGAAAAACGCGATAAAAGGAACGTACCAGTTCAATTTTTGTGGTTTCTTGTTATAGGCGTGCAGAATCTTTTGTTTTTTAGTTTCGTGTTCGGAAGTGCTATTGGTATGGATGGTTTATCCGGTTCCTCGACTTCAACAGTTTCGAAGAAGAAGAGATGTAATGTCTCAGACATTATTAAAAAAGTAACGATATTATCGGACGATGGACAGCGTCGTTGTGCGGTGGTTAATGACTGTGGGTATTCCCAAAGTAAATACGTTGCTGGAAATTTCAAGCGACATATTCTAAAATCCCATCCAATTGAATTCAACTTACTGCATTTGGGCCATGTTGATGTCGAGGCTGTGACTGAAAAGCGTGATTCTCAAATTCCAGTGCGCATGTCTAAACCGCGATTCCTTGGGGGAGTCATAAAACTAGTATCGATACATGGGCTGCCATTCGCATGTCTCACTTGGGAAGGTATGCGCGAACTTATCAACCCGTACTGCGATGCTTTCAATATTTCTGTTAACAATCAAAACATAACACAGTACATTGAGAAAGCAGCATAAGGAATAGATTCCGTAATAACCAAAGAAATTCAGGGAAAAATGTTATGCCTGAAAATGGATGCCGCCACAAAAATGTATCGGAGTATTTTGGGTGTAAATTGTCAATTTATCAACGATAATGGTGATTTTGTGAAACGTACATTAGGTAAGGTAATTTTTGGAACATTACGCATCAAGCAATTGTATATTATTTATTCACAAACCAGGTATGTTGGAGTTGCATGATCGTCACACAGGTCTTAACCTAAAAGAAGAAGTTACTGCATTACTAAAAAAATTCAACGTGGATCTAAGTCAAGTGTATAGTGCAACCATAGATAATGGTCGAAATATGGTTAAGGCAGTTTCCCTGTTAGAGAAAGAGTCATGCGAAGAGCTGTGCGATGACGTATATCAGGATACCACAAATAATATGGATGAGGATTTTGTTACTGAAGCTATTGAAAGTGAAATTGACGAAGACTGTTTGGAAAATCTTTTAACTGATTTACATGACATTGTTGGCCATCAGGTGGTTTGTATACGTTGTGGAGCGCATACAACCCAGCTTGTGGTGGCCGATGCGTGCAAAGATTGTAAGCCAACGTTGAAGACCCTTTCCAAAATGGTTACATCATACCGCAACAGTAAATATAAGAATTTTTTTGATATTTCTGGCGGAAAATATCCACCAATTCCAGTTCCATCAAGATGGAACTCAAATTTCATGATGCTGCGCAGCTTGTACAAGCAACTGGAATTTTTCGACAAACTGGGTCAAGAATATAGTGAGATTGGTAAGCATCAATAGCATACTAAACCTTATTTTAATATTCCTTCAACACTGAATTATCGTAGATCTTACTCATCACTGGAAAGTTATTTCCGAATATATTGAAGCGTTTGAACCTTTGTATGACTGCACAGTTACCATACAAAGAGAGGACATTACTCTCGGTGACTTTTTTGGGCAATGGATGACAGCATATGGCAGAGTCGCAGCATTATCTACAAACCAATTCACATCAGCAATAATGGATTCAATGCAGAAACGAGAACCTGCACTTTTCAACAATTACGCCGTCCAAAGTGCACTGTATTTTGATCCTCGATTCTCTTTCCACGGCTCTTCATTGTTTTCTGAACAACAAAAGGAAAGAATAGTGGTAAAGTTGGCTTTGATTGATATTTGATTGCTAATGTGAAAGGAAAACTTTCAACATTTCAGAAATTTTTGGGATCTGTATTCACGAAACTTCAAAAATCCAACCAACAAACATTTGAGCCAGCGATAGCTAACACCAATAGTGACAGTGAAAATAACAATCCCACTAGCTCATCTGGAAAGTTCAGCTTGAATTCATTTCTCTCGGCTAGAATAGGTGCAGGAATAACTAGTGCGACTAGTCAGTACACAGCTATGGAACAGCGTATAAGAAACATTCAATTTCAACCAAGAATCGATGCTGATCAAGAAGATTTCCGCGTTATTGATCATTTTGCTCGTAAGAGATTTGAGGATCCTGAACTTTGGATGTTGGCAAGAGTTGTTCTTGCTGGAGCACCTACGCAATGTACGGTCGAAAGGAACTTCAGTCAGTTTAATCTGGTTTTCACGAAAAGTCGAAGTCAAATCAAAGACACAAATTTGCAAAATGTACTGAAAATTAAGTCTAATCCCACTTTACTTCAGCAAGCACTTGCGTTAACCATTAAGGACTACGAGAAATAGAATCTGTACAATTTACCTTCAACCTAATTATTCTTGTTCTCCTGTTACAAAATATCAAAAATAATAAATAATTGTCTTGTGATATTATATAATAACATAAGAAACCATACAGGATGTGTATTTGATAATGAGTAAAAACAAACAAATCCATGATACTGTTCTTACTGAACGAATTTGGCCTTCCATTTCGACAGACTGGATCATATTCTTAGTGAATGGGACCATTTTATAGATAGTAGTGGAGGGAGCACGTATTATTTGGTAATTTAAAAATTATGTTTATGCACATATATTGAGCATAAAATGGATTGTAAATTATATATTACCACAAATACACACGATTTGGCTTTATTTCAATGAAAATTTTTATAATTTTATACGTTGGTTGAAACTTACAACTGCATGAATCGAAAATGCTAGTACTTCTCTATTTGGTTTTGTTCCAATATGCGTTGCCTTGTGACGATGATTTTGGCGGATTGTACACTATATTCATCATGTATAACTGCTGATTATCTAATGAGAGTTGCTTAGGAAATAGTAAGTAGGAATTCATACCAATCCCACCCATATTAAACCCTCAACAGCATGATAGCCACCATTGCCGGCCGTTCCAATCTCCATCGTTCACGCGAAAGGATAAAGGATAAGGTAGACGGAAACGACAAGCGACGCGACCTGTGAAGCATAATTTATTTTCCAGTTATTTAGTTCGTTTTCGAGTACACGATCATTCGAAAAAGAAAAGACTGGGTAGCCGGCTACCGAGAGTATTCTAAGTTTTCAAAACAAAGGTAATTTAAACTCCACACAGCTGGCCGTGGGACTATTGCCTGGAAAAGCTGATCATATCTGTGTAATGGACCGAATCACCATTTATTGCAGCAGTATTTACGCAGATTTCGGTATTTTTTCTCTACTATATATTTATTGGGTTGAAACTATCAAGTGATAATACGCTAAACAGACAAATAGCTATGATAGCGCGAGATGTTATAAATCAAGGAATTTTTTCTATTTTGATATCGCTTTGTTTGTAAAATACGTGTTTACGAGCGGTAATAAGGTCCTTTGAAGAGAAATACAAAGGGTATATAAACTAATGCACGGGCTTGTTAACAATAACAGAACATGAAATTAGATTTATAAATGCAGACGCGGCGAATTTTCAGTACGTATTGGCCCGTGAACATCGAAACTAGTCAGCTTAATGTCTTTTTGGGGCTGATCTCCGATCAACTATTCATTTTTACGGTAGTGTTTCTACGAATAGATCCGCTTGCACCCTCTCTTTCTGCAACTATCGACAAAAGGCTGATAGTACTCAGTCGTTGCCGATCTAAGGACTATCATCAATAGATTTAGACTCGTGTGGAAACAAGAGATAGGAACCTTTGAGAACTACGTTATCTCACCATTTGACGACATATTTGACTTTGTTCAAATATGGTTGGAAAATATATAACATATAAATTACGATTAATAAAAGTATAATATCATATGCTCTTTGATGATCTAACTGTGTCCACTGATATGACCTTAATTTTTAATAAAATATTCGAATCAAGCAATTTATGTTTACAATCATATTAATTTACAAGCCGTGTGAGTTTCATTTTATATGGCATGCTCTATAAAAGTATATACAATGCTACAAAACAAATGTTGCGCCAAAGTATACATATAAATGATCTTGAGTGCAATTTTTAAATTACTTTTTCGAAAGTAACATCATTCCAATTTGTGTGACATCATTACTTCATTTTAATAAAATATAGGTTAATAATAATAACAATTATGTTTATATTATTAACCTACCTCGAATACTATTATATTGCAAAAACTCGATAAGAAACGGGTTAGACCAAGATTGGGGTAATTCGAACGTTTGGTACTTTTGCACATAACCGTTTATAGACAATAATATGGTACGAGATCTAAACAGTCGCATTTCCAAGATGTTTGCAATTGATAGGACACTAATGGCATTTTCGTTTTTGATAGTGCGCTACACCGGTGTAGTCGGTGCTACACTCATTCAAACTTGGGTGTAATCAGTCTATCTCTTTCTTTGCACTACACCGGTGTAGCACCAAGAATAAACGAAAACGCCATAAGACGATCAGAATTTAAAAAAATGAGTACTTGAAAATCGGTTGACACGTTCCAGTCCTATAGCTCATAATCACTTACTCAGTGCGAATTGGCCCAGTTCGCCATTTCACGTATAAACATATTTTTTCTAAAATTTTCAAGGAGCGATTAATATACCAATTTAACCGTTGTCAAATCTAGCGCACTTGTTTGAATCTCCACAGGTTCCGCCAAAATTTGCCTTCGCGCATCAGAAATTCTTTCTCGTTGGGCCCCGAATGTATAGCGACTGGTAAATCAAACCATTACCACTCCTCGGTACAATAAATCACAATACAAATACTACCGAAAAAAAATCCGACCTGCATTTTTTCTATCTCGTTTAAACCTAATCAATAGAAAATTGGAAAATATCTCAAAATCAGTATGAATATTGTAATGTATGTTATGAATAACTTCTGACTTATTTATGTTTCAGTTCACAAATGACGACGGGCGCAGGAAACTCAATCTCCGTGAATTTCTATCTCAGCAATCGAAAAGTCGAAATTTCATTTTTCCCCCTTGCCAGACTTTCGATTCAAATTTATCATCTCTCGTTGAAGGTGGATAAATTCAAAATCTGCATGGCAACGATAAATGAAAGAAAGTAAAAATCAGTATCACGCGCATTCCTATATAAAGAAAATGACAGGTTTGCTTTGTTTGCGATAGACACTGTATGCGCATCAAGTGTGCTCCCGTTTGTTTTCATCCGGCCTTCTTCGCTTTTGGCGGTAAACGCCGTTTATCCTCTCGCCGAGAGGAAAAATGTAATGCCTGATCCTTACTAACACCCCTGTAACTCCGGAAGCAAGAGTCAGAACCGAATGAAATTCAGCAGCAGTCAATGGTATTACTGTATCTTTCATTTGAAATCAAGTTTGTAAAAATCGGTAGAGAATTCGTTGGGGAATGGGTGTGATATTAGCTTAGGAACTTGGCGGGTTCCCCGGTGGCGTCATGAACCGTCATAGGTAGCCAATGTTGTCAAAGCTGCTTTGATTGATCATTAGTGATCCAGACCGGCAAACTAGAGTAATGTTACATCAATTTTAATATGTTTTACATCATTTGAACATCATGGCGGTACCAGTTTATATGGGAATTTGCTGTGTGACCGCACTCTTCAACCCGTAACTCCGGAACCGGAAGTCGGATCAACTAAAAATTCAATAGCAGCTTATGGGAGCGTTATACCTTTCAGATGAAACTAAGTTTGCGAAAATCGGTTCAGCCATCTCTGAGAAAATTATATGAGTTTAAATGACACACACACATACACACACAGACATTTGCCGATCTCGACGAACTGAATCGAATGGTGTATGACACTCGGCCCTGCGGGCCTCGGTTAAAAAGTCGATTTTTACAGTGATTGCATAGCCTTTCTTTATATGAGAAAGGCAAAATGTGCTGGAAATGACAAAATACTCATGTTTGAGCGCAGCGGAAACTCGAATCGAAATCCCAATTTTCAGAATATGAGCCAATGCATTGCACAAAGATAGCAGACGCTACTCTAAACAACGCCTCACCACAAACCTGTTATCGTTTCATTGCTTTTTATTTCTTTTTAGTATTCTGCACCATCGCTATTTTAGAATTCTGTAGACATCAGGAACCAAAATACGGGGGGAATGAATTGGGGTGAAACGGGTAAAAACGTTTTATGCGGTCATTCCAAGTATTTTGAATCGATTCCCTGAACTATTTTACATAAGGAAACTACTTTGGTGAGCCGCTTTCAGCCTCTTGCTAAAATGATGAGTAAGGTTTAACTTCACACATATATTATGTGAAGAATTGGGGTAAAACGGGTATACACGTTTCATACGGTCATTCGAACTATCTTCAGTCGATTTCCCGGAATTTTTTACATAGGAATTGCTACGTTTCATCAGCCGCATTCAGCTTCATTCGGAGAAGCAGAGCTAGGTTTAACTGCACGCTTGAGTAATGGGAAGAATTGGGGTAAAACGGATATACACGCTACGTGCGATTATTCTAACTATCTCTAATCGATTCCCCTGAATTTTGTACATAAGAATTACTACTTTTCATCAGCCGCATTCAGCCTGTTTCCGAGAAGTACAGCCAGGTTTAACCTCACACTTGAGTTATGGGAAGAATTTGGGGTAAAACGGATAAACGTGTTTTGTCCGGTCATTCGAACTATCTTCAATCGATTTCCACTATTTTCATCAGCCATCTTCAGCTTCTTTCTGGGAACCACAGCCAGGTTTAACTTTTCACTTGAGATATGGGAAGATTTGGAGGAAAACGGGTACACATGTTTCGTGCGGCCATTCTTACTATCTTCAATCGGTTCCCCAGAATTTTTTGCATAAGAAATACTAATTTTGATCAACCGCATTCAGCCTCTTTCTGAAATGTAGAGCCAGGTTTAACTTTACACTTGAGTTATGGGAGGAATTGGGGTAAAAAGGGGACATACGTTTTGAGCGACTATAGTCTAACTAGTCTAACGCTATTCTAACGATAACCTGTATTTTTATACATAAGAATCATCACTTTTGATCAGCCGCATATAGCCTTTTACCGAAATATAAAGCCAGGATTGACTTCAAACTTTAGTTTTGCCGAGATTTGGGGTAAAATGGGTGTATACGTTTCGTGAGATTATTCTAATTATCTTCAATCGATTCTCTGGACTTTTTCACACAAGAAATACTAGTTTTTGCCAGCCGTTTTCAACTTTCTTCCGAATTGTATATCCAGTTTTTAACATAAACTCAAACGAAAAGAGGAATTGGGGCAAAACGGGCATGATAGCGTACTTTACAGTTATTTCAAATACCTGCAATTGATTTCCCAGACATTTTCACATAAGAAGTGTGCATTTTTAATAACAACACTTAGTCTTCTATCAAGCTATTGAGTAAAGTCGCGTTTTTGATACTTTTTTTCCCACTGTGCAGCGGGTGGCAACCGCGATAGTCACGCCGAAGAGTGACGCCATGAGGTATCAATACCTATCGCTATAGACCTTTCTTGTCAAAAAATTTTATGTGATAAAACCCTTCATTGTTCATCTCTGAATCGATTTTTCATATTGTCGCGATGATTAGGTGCCTCTTACTATTGAAAAAATTGAAAAAACTGCGGACTGCCCGTTTCACCCCATATGCTCTTGTCCTAACTTGCCTTGCTTCCCCATACTTTTTCACCATTTCAATGAATTTCCTCAAAATTCATTCTAACTCAGGGTGGCCAGACGTTCCGATTTATCGGTATCCTGCCGATACTAGGCTTCCCTGCCTTTTCACAGACGATTGTGATAATATTATCGATTTTCTCTTAATCTTACCGAAAACTATAGATATTATATTATTAAAACTACAGATGTCGGTTCAGTACATTAGTATTTTACA
This sequence comes from Topomyia yanbarensis, assembly GCF_030247195.1. Lineage (NCBI taxonomy): Eukaryota > Metazoa > Arthropoda > Insecta > Diptera > Culicidae > Topomyia > Topomyia yanbarensis. Next base: position 392,352,846 of record NC_080671.1, on the reverse strand, counting down.
ATTTAATGTCGACAAAAATATGATCTACCGATAACTACCAAAAATATTTTAGTGAGTCTAGCGATATTAAGAAATTATATCTGGCCACCCTGCTCAAACTGTCAAATATTAGTGTTTTGATTTGGATGAACTTCGAAAAAATCAAAAAGAATGACAGAGGATTCCATCTGTTGTAGAAAGTGGTTGATACCGGATTGTGGCCACAGTTGTGACCACTTTGCACCCCGGGCCATACTCTCCGTGTCGGTGCCGAAAATTGTTTGTTTGCAACGGAAGTGAACGTGCTTTAAAATGGTATACATTTAACATGAATATTTCATATTGTGATAATATTATTATGTTTAATTATATTGCAGTGCTTCGTTGTTGTTTGCACCAACCAAGGAGATCAAGTGTTTGAAACCAAGTTGTCAGTGCAGTGAAGAATGTGGAAATAAATATTCTTGTTGATTACATCGCTACGAAAAACTTTGTTTCAGCGGCAGCTGTGGTGAGTGTCCGCAAGGCTTGCCAAGTACATGCTAAGAGGAAATTAGATCTTGCAGTGACACGTGTCAAAAGTTTCTGGAATGCTGAATTTACGTTGTCTTCCGGGAGAATATGATCATTATCAGTATTTTTTTTTTTTTTTTAACAATGGAGAAGACCTTTATGTCCTAACCCAGTACACGTGCTATTGGTAGGGTCCAATCTACCGCACGGGGTGCACTGGGGGCGTGTCGGACTCGAATGGTGACCAGCCATTAATACCGACTAAACTCCATTGGGCTCCGCCATCCATCCCCAGGAACTACCTTTCGGCATTACTTCTGGGGGGATGGCCGTACTTAGCGTACGCTCTCACTCGTGCCTTACATTCTCGCACACTCGCTCCCATCTTGGCATGGGTAGACCATGCCTTCGTCTATCATCCGCCAATTCACTCACTCTAACTCCTCGCCTGCTGCTCGGCGCTCCATGCTCTCTGCAGCCGGCAGGCAATCTGAGTGGTGGCAGTCGAAACTGCGTTCCACTTCTCTACCGCTTGGCACATCCCCTGTACAAGGGTATCAGGGGTTGTGTCCAAGCCGCAGACGCCTAGCATAGCGCCTCTTTCGACGTCGAAGCGGGGACATACGAATAGTACGTGCTCCGCAGTTTCGTCGACACCTGGGCAGTCTGGGCAGACCGGGGCCTCAGCGTGCCCAAACCTGTGGAGGTACTGTCGGAAACAGCCATGGCCTGACAGGAATTGTGTCAGATGGAAGTGAACTTCCCCATGGGGTCTTCCCACCCAGCTAGATATGTTGGGTATCAGCCGGTGGGTCCACCTACCTCTCGACGAGTTGTCCCATTCGCGTTGCCATCTGGCGACCGAGGTCACCCTGGCACGCTCACGGACTCCCCTATTGCCACGCAATTCGAAACAATCTTCGTCTTCCTGGATGACCAGCCCGACTGGCATCATACCCGCTATCACGCAGGATGCATCATGTGATACCGTGCGGTAGGCAGATATCACTCTGAGACACATCAAGCGATAGGTGCTCTCCAATTTGCGACGGTAACTGGTTACTCCCAGTGCCCTCGCCCAGGACGGTCCACCGTACCTAAGAATAGATACGGCGACACCGGCGAGTAGCCTGCGTCTACTGGCGCACACCTTGGAGCTGTTGGACATCATCCTCGATAATGCCGCAACAGCCACCGAAGCCTTCTTGCACGCATAGTCGACATGACTGCCGAAGGTCAGCTTGTCGTCTATGATGGCCCCAAGAATCTTCAGACTCCGCTTAGAAGTTATCTCAACTTCTCCCGCTTGGATAACTGCTTGTTGTGCCGACTTGCGGTTATTGACAACAACCACCTCCGTCTTGTGATGGGCGAGCTCTAGGCCTCTCGCGCTCATCCATTCCGCCACTATGCTTATCGCGTGTGTCGCCGTTAGTTCTACCTCTGAGATTGACTCCCCGTAGACCGCCAGGGTGACATCGTCGGCGAAACCGACGATTTTCACACCCGGAGGGAACTTTAGTCTCAGAACCCCGTCATACATAAGGTTCCATAGTACCGGGCCCAGGATTGAACCTTGCGGAACTCCTGCGGTAATAAGAACACTTTGCTGACCGGCATCGGTCTCGTATAATAGTACACGGTTCTGGAAGTAGCTTTCCAAGATCCGGTACAGGCCCACCGGCAGGCCAAGCCGGTGTAACGAGAGCGCGATGGCATCCCAGCTTGCGCTGTTGAATGCGTTCTTCACGTCAAGTGTCACTAACGCGCAATATCGAATGCCCCGCCTCTTCCGTTGGATCGCTATCTCGGCAGTCCTTACCACTGAGTTGATAGCGTCCACCGTGGACTTTCCCTTTCGAAAACCGAACTGATTACTTGACAGGCCGTCCATACCTTCTGCGTATGGAGTTAGCCTGTTGAGGATAATCCTCTCAAGCAATTTGCCCGTCGTGTCAATCAGACAGATTGGTCTGTACGCCGATGGGTCGCCAGGTGGCTTCCCGGCCTTCGGCAACAGTACCAGCTTCTGCCTTTTCCATCTATCCGGAAAACGGCACTCGTCAAGGCATCTCTGCATAGCCAACCTGAACATGTTCGGGTTCGCCATGATTGCTGACTTGAGAGCGCTGTTTGGAACTCCATCAGGCCCTGGAGCTTTATTCACCGCTAGAGAATTAGCAACTGCAAGTAGCTCTTCGTTCGTCACCGGGGCCACCATGTCGTCCGTACCCGCCGTGCCTTGCGGCGCTGGGGGCCAGGGACTTATGGTTCGGGACGGGAAGAGTACTTCGATAATTCTCGCCAACCGTTCTGGCGACCGTTCAGGAGGTGAGGAGCCCCCTTTGGTCTTTGCCATCACGATCCTGTAGGCATCGCCCCACGGATTCACGTTGGCCTCCTCGCACAATTTGTCAAAACACGCTCTCTTGCTGCGCTTGATGGCCTTGTTAAGGGCTGATTTCGCAGCACGAAACACTTCACGTCGTTCCACTCTACCCTCCTCAGTGCGGGCTCGCTGCATCCTACGTCTAGCTTGTAGGCAAGCTGACCATAGGGCTGCGATCTCAGCACTCCACCAATATACCGAGCGTCTGCCATTTCTTGGCAGGGTCTTCCTCGGCATAGTGGCGTCGCACGCGCGTGATAGAACAGCTACCAGCGCATCCCCGCTTAGACTGTCGGTGTTGGCCTCCAGTCCCAGGGCCGCGGTGAAAACTTCGCTGTCGAAGTGATTGGTCTTCCACCCGCGTACCTGACAGGGATTACCCGCCCTAGAATGCTGCACACCAAAGTTGATCTTGAAGCGTATTGCTAGGTGATCACTATGGGTGTAGCCTTCGTCTACCCTCCAGTCCATGTCTGGGATCAGACTTGGACTGGCAAACGTTACGTCAATCCACGACTCGACCCCATTCCTACGGAATGTGCTAGCGGAACCATCATTGACTAGCACTGCGTCGAGTTTCGCAAGCGCCTCCAGAAGCGCTTGGCCCCTACCATTTGTATAGCGGCTGCCCCACTCCACCGCCCAAGCGTTGAAGTCACCCGCTATGACAAACGGCTTTCGTCCCACCATGTCAGACGAGAGCCTATCGATCATCTGGTTGAACTGTTCTATTGGCCACATAGGTGGGGCATAGCAGCTACAATAGAACACACCATTGATCTTGGCAATCGCGACACCCTCCGCAGAGGACTGTACTACCTCCTGGACCGGGAACCGACCCGTTGCACAGATTGCCGCCATTCCAGACCCGTCCGCCACCCAGTTGCCGTTGTCGGCAGGGACGTTGTACGGGTCGGATAGGAGGACGACATCTGTCCCCGACTCCAATACCGACTGCCACAGTAACTGCTGAGCAGGTGCGCAGTGGTTAAGATTCAGCTGTGTGACGATTGCCATTACTTCCTCTTTCCCGCCTCCCCGAAGGGACAAGCAGGTCCGCCCATAACATGGTTGCGGCCCTGCTTCTTGCTAGCGCAGATGAGACACTTGGGTGCCCTCTCGCATTTCAGCGCCTTGTGTCCCTCCTCGCCGCAGCGACGACACAACTTGCTCCTGTCTGGGCCCTTACAGTCGTATGACTTGTGGCCTGGCTCCAGACATTTAAAACATCGGTCCACTGAAGGCGGCTGGAGTATGCTAACTGGGCATACTGACCATCCGATCTTCAACTTCCCTTTGTCGGTTACTTTCTTGGCTTCCGCGGCCGGTAACTTGAAGTAAGCTACCTGCGTGCCAAGCAACCGCTCCCTGATACGTACAGAGTTCTGATCGATCTCGACGCCGCACTGCTGCTTAACGGCCGAGACGACGTCCTCTGCGTTTGTGATCTCGTCCAGTTGCTTACACTGGAGAGTCACTTCCGCTCCCAACGACCTCACCTGAGCGCCGTTTCCCAAGACCTCTTGGGCCAACCTCCTATACGTTGCTCCATTGGATTGTGATCCACGCTTCAGCACCAAGATCATTTCGCCATCTTTGGTGCGTCTGACGCTTCGCACATCCTGTCCTAAATTCGAGAGGCTTTCGGCCGCCCGCATCGATTTTAGGACATCCGCATAGCTGCCCCCGTTGGTTTTCACCAACAGGGCCTCTCCTCTATCCCTCGCCTTCTTCTTAGCGGGTCGAGGTGCGTTGGACTTCCGCTCCCTGCTAACCACCTGCCATTCGCCATCTTGTACCGATGGCGCCGGCAGACTGGTGCCAGGTCGCTCCGCAGTGCGCGCCCGATTGGCGGCTTTCGCCTTTTTAGGCTGGGAAGTCGCCTTCTCGGGACGCCGCCCTGCGGGATCCTTCGCACCCGGATCCGCACCACCCAAGCGACGTTTGGCCTTGTTGGTTGCCCGTCGTTTGGCATTGCTGCGCGTGCCTACATTAGGCCTAGGCCGCTTCGCAGTCTCCCCCTCCATTAAGCGTTTGGTGGCCGATAAGGCGAAATCTATCGCCTCCTGCGCCATCGTCGCTCCGCCATGGAAGGAGAAGGCCTCGGTTTGGATACCGCGGTCGGCCTTCTCTCTTTCCGTCCACCTCTTCATGTAGGCTACTTGTTCTTGTCTTGCGACTCGAACAGCCTGACGAAGCACCAGCAGGTTCTGTTTTAGATCCTTACTGATGTTACTCCTCCCGCTTGTGAATTCGATGATACTATCCAGCTGCTTGGCAACTTCCTGCATCGCAGGTAGTGGTCCGCCAAGCGTGCTGGTAGTATCATCTCCTACCACCTCCATTTCACCTTTGGTGCCGTTATTTGCGGCCACCTTCGCTCCGCTGTCAGCCCCTGTTGGGGGAGACCTCGCCAGACCCCCTTTGGCAAAGGGGTTCAGCGCCGTAAACACTTCCGCCTCCTTATCGCATACTTTTTTATTGTTATTGCAAAGACTCATAATAAGACCCACGAGTTGCGCGAGAAAATAGGTCCGCCACGCCAGAGCTCCGCATTAACGTGGTAAGAGACACTTACTGTGGGGGGTGCCCAGGTACCCCACAGGCTCCGTTAACGATCGGGCATCTTTTTCACCCCCCCGATCATTCATCCCTCGGCACGGATCGCTTCACGCCTTGGAATTGGGGTTACCCCGTTTGGTGGGCCCATATCACCGGAACGGGTGGTCCGTAGCGCTATTGTATGCCGGCAACTACACGGCCCCCCTTCCCTGTCAGCATACGACCATAGTCCCAACGAGTTGGCTACCCGAACATTCCTATGGCTCCTCGTATCCCAGCCGGTTCCGCGGGGAGGTAGAGATAGGAGTTCCTGGGCAAGAGGCTAAGGACCACTGTGGCTAACCACCGGGTCTGTATTGCGCATTGCCCAGGCATTTGCCGGCCAATCATTATCAGTATGAGGTGGTTAAAATGTCGATGCGGTTACATAAACATAGAAATCGCTTGCCATAAGCAGTTGAGTTATGAAACAAGCTGTGTGGTAAAACATCACCTGTAGTAAAAGTAAATGCAACTCACTTTGTTACCATGGACCATGCAACCCGTGCAATCAGAAGGTACATGTTAAGTGTAGATGCGGCGGTTTCACACTGGTGTTCTGTATGGGCGTGAGAGAAAAGTCAGTTCCGCAAATGCAGCGATGCACCTGGAATTCTAGAAACTTATGTGCGTGGCACATAATATATGTCACCGCAAGTTCCAATTTCTTCCGAGCAGGATACAATGGAGCTAGTTGTTTCACAAATACATGTCCTTGGCAAGCCTTGCGGTCACTCGCCACAACTGCCGCTGTGACAATGTTTGTCGCAACTATGTGATTCACAAGCATACTTATTGCAACAACCTTGACTCTGAAAATTTCCACTTATAATCGCAAGTCAGTCCCATGTAGATAGGGAATTCCATAGAACATGGGATCGACTTGCAATTATGGCAGATTTGATATCCATGGACACTGCTGACACGGAGGGCATTCATCGGTAAAATTGCGAATACGATTCGTGGATACCAGTTTCGTTTTTGTTTGAACTGCTATACAATTAAACATAACACCATCACTTTCAATAATATGAAATATTCATGTTCAGTGTATACCGTTTAAAGAAACGTCCAGTTCTATTGCAAACAACGAATCATTTTCGGTACCGACTGACTACATTTGCAAAAGACGGCCACCAGCTGAAGACACGGAGGGCGTTGTCCGGGGCGACAAAGTAGCACACGACTGTGACCACAATCCGGTAAAAACTGCTGTCAGCATGTATCCGCAATAATGTGGAATAAGTCACAAATCATTCTAGGGATTATGCTCCTTTACGCAGAATTATTCATAGTACCGTGGAATATCCACCGGTTTATATTTCTTACACTGTGGGTAATCCCAGAGAATAAAGGGGGTTGGGTTCGGAACGTATGCACTTCGGTTAATGCAGTACTCTTTTTAATTTTTGTGACTGATACGTTTCAACGAAATATTGTCGTTGATCCAGTGTTGAATGCACAACGGATGGAAACAAGTAATAACTCACAGGACCTTTTTGAATCTACTCGTTTCACTGCTCCGATACAAATTAGACAAACCACCGAACGGGACTCCAATAAGTTTTACAAATATTCTTGCGTCTTGCCAATGTCTCTCTTGGATCCAGTGTAATTTTTAGCACAATATATAATGCGATGTGGTTTCTCCCTCGTCCTCATGCTCTCTGAATTTGTATTTGTGTACTTTTTAGCCGACTGTAGATGGTTCCGATAAGCCCTGTTAAACTTTTCTTCCGACTGCTTTATTCCTAGTGGATTCATGTTGTTTGCTTGATTGCCGAGCGAGTCATTTTAGGTCGTTGCAGCTGATTTATGCTGAGAGCCTCTTCGACCTAATGATGTTTCCATGGCTTGGACTGTTGGGTGATATTTCGGTAACGCTTGCGATTAGTCATACCTTTAGCGATTGTTGAAGGATTATGACTACGCTTATAGTTGTGAATTTGACGATTTTTTTTTGTTTTCTCCTCATTTCATTGACGTGTTTCATTCACATGATGTTATATACATAACATGGGTGAATTGATGAAGGAATGTTGGTGCGATCCCAGATTCAGATGATACATCCGCTTTCGACAACGGAAAAGAACATCAACGCCACGTTACCGCTCCGTCAGGATAAGTATAATGCATTTCTCGTGTGTTCATTCACACGTTCCGCACGTCAAAACGTTCCATGCCGTTGATGTGTGCGAATGCCTACATTTAACTGCATGTAACTAATTTTCACGTTCCGCCGACGTTCTATAGCGGTGACGGAAGCCTGACGTATCGTGTAAATTGAACTTAAGCCCTCTTTTGAAAGTGTATATAGACAAAATGTAATCACCCAGTTATCTCGGCATAGATTTATATTTTTAAAATGTGATTTTTACAACTCTACTTACTAATATTATTTTTAAATCATCGAATTGAACGATTAATGTTTTATTTTCGTATTTTGGATTTTTATATTTTTCAATGGACGACTTTAAAAATTTTAAAATTAACATCTTTTTATCACCAAATAAAAATTTTAACGAGAAAATAGAATTGTTTGGATGTTCTTCAAGAATTTGTTGCGACAGAACGTTCCTAAGATCAGGAACGTGCACAGAATTTGCTCAATAGGAGATGAAAAGGGTTTTTTACTATAAATAGGAAAGGGGCATGGGTCAACTGGCATAAAGTTATTTAGTATAATGGACATTATGGTTCTTTTCCTTTTCCTAGGATGAGCGTGAGTGCGTACATTAAGCGAGAATGAGTGAGAACATTAAGTACTGCCATCCCGCCACCCCTCAGAAGTAATGCCGTGAGGTAGTTCCTGGGGGAAAGATGGCGGAGCCCAATGGAGTTTAATCGGTATTACCCCTGGACGACCCCCGACACGCTAGTACTCGTCTGTGTTGTAACTTGGCAACTACTAAGCCCTTGTACTGGATCAGTGCGTAAATGCAGTCTCCATTGAAAACAAAAAAGGCGTTATCATCTGTCTACTGATCAATAACGGAGTTGCAATCCAGGTTTTATCAGTGATGACACTTTGCACTAATTTGTGATCAAAATTTAGTACTGCCGTTAAAAGTATATTTGTCCCATTTTCTATGGGATTCCCTATATACATGGGACAATTATGCGTAGAACGGCAGCGTAGAAGTGAAGTAATTTTCACATGCTCGGTTGCTCGTTCCGTTAGCAACACTGGGCATAACAAAAATTTGGCAGAACAGTTTTTATTTTCAGGAATTTGGCATATTTTTGCGATTCGGATGGAACCTGCACTTCCAAATGCAGCCTTCTACCAGCGCGGAGACAGTACAGTCAGTGTACAGCCCACAATACTGTCATCCCAGTCAGGGATGGGAATTATCATTCATTCGCATGATTCTTGGAGAATCCGTTCATTAGGGTTCGTCGCGGTTGCGGTAATTACCGCAACCGCGCGGTATTTACCGCACCCGCACCGCAAAAACTGCGGTGCGGTGAGACACTTTTTCCTGCGGATGCGGTGCGGGAAATGAGCTTTTACCGCGCGGTATTACCGCAACCGCACTTCAAAAAATAATTGATAAAGTCTGCTGTCTGCATTAAAAAGTGAATCAAAACTATGACTTTTACTATTTGAGAAGGACACGACTAGATTTATTTTTCTGAACGAATGCTTAGAATGTCAGAACGTTCGAGTTTTATTTATTACTCTACAATAGAGAAACATGATAAACATTTAATTGCTCTAATTTCCATTGACTTGACAATGATTTGAAAAGAAATCCGAATATAATCTGTATTCGACCTATCGCTACTTGATTTTTCACATTTTGGTCGTTCTAATGTGATAAAACATACTTTAACTAAGAAATAAAATCTATAAGCTGTGCCCAATATAATTTGGCACCATTATTTTTACGACTTATTTTGAAAACTATTTATTTTATACTTCAAAGAAAAAATTTACAAACGAACCTTTTCAAATACATACAACGCAAAATTGAAATTGAAAAACAATTGAATTTTACTGTCAAATCCAATTACAAAATGCATCATTTCCCCTTATTCCTCTTGGCAATCGTGGAATAATGACTCGTTTTCGATGACATTCACTCAAATGTGAATTTTGATTAATTTGGAGAACTTAAATATGAAATAATGATACTAAGACTTAAAAACAATCCAAAGAATGTAATTATCATCATCAAACCAACGACATCAAACCAAAACGAATTCGGAGGATTTTTTTTTCGCGTTCGTCCAACTGGGAATATTTTCTATCAAATTAACAAATAATACTTTTCAGTTAAGAGTATTTTGTAACTTTTTGAAAGCAAAGCTTTCGAAGTTAGTGTTGGGCATTGCGATTTGTTTTTGTGTTTCTCCAAGTCTCCCTCAAGGTCTCCCTTCATATTGTGACAAGTGTCAAAGTTAACCCAGATGCTAAATTTTGCGTAGTTTGGACACTTTTTCGCCTTAATTGAAAATTTCTCTCCAAACATTAACGTAGGGGTTAGGTATTTTTACATAGAATCTGTATACAAAGTTTGAAAGAAATCGGTTAAGTAGTTTTTGAATGGCAGGTACACCGAAAATCATGTTTTTCCAGAGACGTTATACAAAAAGCTTTGTCACCGAGTCGTTTGTCGATATTTTTGCATGAAAAAATTACAGCATGTTATTGAAATGGTACACTATAATGTACAAAAGTTTTGATCAATTCGCTTTACGCAGTTTAAAAAATTCGAGAAAGTGTTTTTTACGCCAAAACCCTTACCTCCTTAATAAAACTTGCAAACTTGAATATTTTCATAAATGTTCCATTCTGAGGAGTCCGTCAAAGTTAATTTTCGTGTAAATAAGAATAACTTTTTACTATCTATGGCTATACAAAACAAATGAATAATTTTTCAGCACAATTTTTAAAATACATGATTTTTACCGCATTTACCGCATTACCGCGCGGTGCGGTGCGGTAAATGCAATGCGGTTGCGGTAAGCGGTGCGGTTTTAATATTTTTTGCGGTTGCGGTGCGGACTATCCATTTACCGCCCACATCCGCACCGCGACGAACCCTACCGTTCATTGCTTTGACAGCAGCCAGTCGTTCAGTCACGATCCGACGAAAACTCTCCAAATGATCACAACTGAACGTAGGTAGAGATGAACTTCCGAAGAAGTGAGCCAGGTAAAAGAATAACACATACTACTTTGAATGAAGAAGATTTTGGTTTTTTATTCGCGGATTGAATCGGAAGATTGTATTGTAAACATTCACAAGTGAATCAACTTTTAGTTCACAAATGAATGTGAGTTTGTATTCTCCAGTTGGGTTAGGTCAACTTTATACTGCAAATATACACTATAATCATTATTAGGAAGTATATTGCACTAGAATCCACTTGAAATTGATGTTATTATATGCAGGGAATCGTTTTATGAAGTTATTTCTGGGCAAATGCATGCGTGTACATGACACATGAAAATTGTATAATTAACAATTTCGTATTTTTCAAATAATCCATGTTACGGCTCCGCGGTTCGGTTTTCCCGTTTGGCGGTGCTGGTAAATTCATTATTGCGTAGACAGCTGGGTGCATTTTAAAAATGTTCCTTTTGAAATGTTCAAGTATCAGCGGTGCTTGCTTACATTCTCAATTCTCATCTGCTTTGCAGTGTAATTTTTTGCCCTCCTCCTGGATAACTTGCAAAAAAATCTTTTTTTGAGTACAGCGTCGTTTCATTCTAAAAATTGTTTTTTTTTTCACCATTGCAAGCTACTTAATTGACAATTAGAGATCACCAAGTGAAAATTTCACAGGTCTATAAACATGAACAAGTTTTTTTTATTAGAATGATCTCGTGAATGTTTTGAAATGAATCTTTGTGAATGAAAGAATGCATTCATTTGCGATCCTTTCTGCATTCAATCAAAACACTATATATGTGATGGAGAATGAATCAACATATATAACTAACATTGCCGCGCGCTGTCACTTTTTTCAGCTTTTTGTTTGGTTTCTCGCTTTCGCATGAACGCGTAACTCTACACAAGAAGGGTTGCCGAGGTCGGATTTCACGGTAGAAGCATGTTGGCGGATGATTTGAAGTCGATCGTTTCGTGAAATGATTTTTTCCATGCCTGATCCCAGTATACCAGTCTTGTTGTACGGCCCTGCAGTAAAAGCTCTGTCGTATTCAAACAGCTAGCTACAAATGGTGGTATAAACATAGATCGAAACATGGATCCACATAAAAAGAGTAACTTAGAAAATGAACATAAAAGATCGTATAAAAAACCACATCAAAATCACATAGGAAAGATTTCAGTGTTTATCGAAACATCGTTTCTAGCGTTGCGTTGCGTTGCGTTGCGTTGCGTTGTGACGATGATTTTGGCGGATTGCACACTGACTTCATCATGTTTGACTGCTGATTATCTAATAAGAGTTGCTTAGGAAGTGGTAAGTAGGAATTCATACCAATCCGACCCATATTAAAACCTCAACAGCATGATAGCCATCATTGCCGGCCGCCCCCATCTCCATCGTTCACGGGGAAGGATAAAGGATAAGGTAGACGGGAAGTGTTGATGCTCCACCTACTTAACGGAAGGACGACGATTCATCAGACTCTTCCATAGGTGTCGCGGAGTTGGTGGTTTGGAAGGGTATCAGGTCTAGGATTCGCTCCAAGCAAACGATGCGACCTGTAAAGCATATTTTATTAGGTAGTTGTTTAGTTAGTCTTCGAGTGCACGATCACTCGAAAAAGAGATGATCTTGTTTAGTTTTTGGTTATTTTTAAACTCTGGGCAGCCGGCTACCGAGAGTATACTATGTTCCCTAAACAAAAACAATTTGAACTCCACACAGCCGATCGTGGGAGTATTGCCTGGAAAAGCTAATCTTATCTGCGTAATGGGCCGGATCACTATTTATTGCAACAGTATTTGGACAGAACTCGCTACTTCTTCTCTACGATATATTTATTGGCTTGAAAACTACCAAGTGACAGCATATTATACTGGCAAAAATAGTGCGAGATGTTATAAATCAAGGAAAGTATTTCTTATTTTCCATATCGGATTGTTTGTGGAATACAAGTATACGAGCGATAATACCGAACACTGAAGGGAAATATAAAGGATTGTTAACCTGATGCACGGGCTTGTTAGCAATAACGGAGCTTTAAATTAGGTTCATAAAAACAGACGCGGCGAATTTTCAATACGTATTGACCCGTGTTCATAGATACTAGTCAGATTAGTCGTATTGGGGCTAATTTCCGATCAACTATTCATTTTTACGGCAATGTTTTCTCGACTAGATCTGTTCGCACCCTCTCATTCTGTTCGCACTCTCTCATTCTGCGGTCTAAGGACCAAATGTCATCAATAGACTTAGACTCGCGTGGAGGCATGAGATAGGAAACTTGTAAGAATTTTGCTATCACACCGTTTGACTACCAGAATGGATGGGAGAACAGTAATACTAGCAAATACCGACTACCATAAGAGCGGTGCAAATTTGAACGAGTGACGTAGAGTACTGCACTGAAAAAAGGACCAGGGTTACGAAGTTTTAGCTTCCGATGGCCCTACATTTTCTGACAAAGTGAAGTTCTTGAATGTTGAGATTTTTATTACTGTTTAGAAAAGCAAAAGTATCATAAAGCTAGTGTCAGGCCTTCATGAGACCTCAAGAAGTCACTTTTGGAGGTATTCGTAAATGTAGATTTGTCGGTAGACGGTTCCAAATATAATAGAAAAATACCTAATTTAACACAACTACAGATCACTTGCAACATAAAAAGCTTTTTGTGAAATTCGACAGCTCCATCTTAGGCCAATTCAATAAATTTCCTACATGAAAGTTTCCATTTTTTAAAAACGGTTTTTAAACCAAAGCTTTGGAAGTTAAACCTTGGCGTGGAAGTGCCGGTATATTAATATATTCTGTTACTTAGTGTAGAATTAGATTTCGTCATTTACGGCTAATATACAACCACCAGAAGAAACTTAAAACGTTGGTACACAATCAAGAAAGGCGAATCAGAAAAGGTATATGTCAGTGATTCACTAAATACAGACTGGAAAGAGGGTAATATGGAAAACCTTAAGGTCCGTCCAGATTAAGTCTTCGGTACGGAGCACAACCTCGGCCTAGGAACTCCTAGCATGTTGTTAGTCGCCTCTTACGACATGGGAGCAGTTCCCAGAGGTTCTATTCTTGGTTGAAATAGTGCAAAAAGATTTCAGCCCGCCGGACACCACACGGCTTTTTATCGAAACATCGTTTCTAGCAGATGCTTCAAAAACTGGTGCTTTACTCCAGAGCTCTTGGGCCCCTCCCGAAATTTTTTGGGTGGCTATGTGCTTGAATATGTTCATTTGTGTTTACATTTTGCTAGCGTAGCCAATTTTATTTGGATTCTAGCACTCAATGTGGTTCGCCGCATCACTTTTCACGCGTGCTATCCGACTTTGCTAGGACTTAAACTAGGAATAGCCCCTATGTCTGAGTGAACCGGGCAAATGAGTGGATCACTGGTTTGCTTGCTCCCAACGGTGGGTCGGCGGCCACCTCGTCTGGTGGATTCTCAGCGGTTTTGTATCGCTTCGGTTCCTAGGCTCCGGTTATGCGGCTAAGCCGCATCGTACTGGTGGACCTTCGACAGAGGCTCCTGAAGGGTATCGGATAGTTACCGGAAGTTTCCTAAAACATAATCTGGGGAAAAAAAATTTCTTGCATCGCACTAGCTCTTCGTTCAACTTTAACGATTTCACCAACTGGGCACCAGTTTGATGCCACAGAATGAACTTTATTTACATTCGACGAGTTTTGATTCGAGCCAACAACATCCTGCCATCGGAGACTACCAAAAGTTTGTGCAATACAGACATGTCTGCAAATCTGATATCACCGCAGCCCATTTAAGATTGTGGACATAAGGGAACACTGAAATTCGAGTTGCACCATTTACAGCTTTTCCAAAGTACATCCTAAGAAGGATATGTACCATCTCTAGAATGCCACTGTCAATGTTCTTCGTAGTAATTACAAAATATACTGCTATACATTGCATATGACGGTTCCATAATTAATATTAGACAAGCCGTGTATCTACCATAAATTATAATGTTTTACTTTTATGAAAAATATACCATGCCTTCTGTATCCCAACAATGTTTCACAGCTTACACATCCTGCTCACGGAAACCTCTCCGAAAGACCGAATATAAGAGCAGCATTGACATAAAACATATTCATACGTGCTTGGAACGGTTCGGGGTCACAGTCATATTCCCGCACCGACTAGTTGTACAGCTGGTCGCCTTCGTCATTTGAATTAACCCTTGTCACACAAATTCTGGCTACAAATTACAACTTTAATAACTCGGTATTCATCCTCGAACTTCCTCGAAACACGAAAAAATCCAACTATGTTTCACCGAAACCAGACACGGCACTGCTTCTTCAATTTCTTCACGTTCGAGCAAACCAAGTACATACCACCGAACAGCTATACCCATTCTGATAGGAGGTCTCGTTTGGTCAAGGTCACCCACCAGCCAAGGTTCGCGAGCTATATCATTACCTTTTCGCTTTCATTCGGCTGATGCCAGTACCGACCACTTCTATAGTGGCAAACTGGCCATTATGGCATATTGCCCATGCCGTAGAGGCGTAATGGTTCTTGTTCACGCAATCCTTCCGGCTGCCAGATTAAAACCGCGCTAGACTTGGACCGCGGCCAGTATAGCGTGACTCTTTAGTGTCTTCGGTAGAAGGTGACCAACCATCGCACGTTCGAGCGCAATGGAATGGAAGAGTTACCACGGACTTGCAACAGTTGGTTGTTGGTGAACAAATTTAGGGAAAACGGAAGGAACGGAAATTATTTTCTTTTTTGGCTTACATTGCCATCGACATTTCGAGTATTTCTTATCGAGATCCTAATCGATGATGTTCGTGATGAATCAGTACTGAAATTGCAATTGGAAGCTTTGAACCTTTACACATCAACTCAGTGTGGTACCTGAGAAAGTCAGTATTCACAAACTGCCCTGATGTTAATCTGTGTACTGGTACCAACAAACGACTGATCATCTTAGAGTGCCGATTCCGGATAAATTTACTTCATCCCCCAGTCGCAAAAAAGATGCTTTCCAATTTCATGCTGTATCTAATTTCGCCGTCACAACCTCTCCGATTACATCGTGCAGAGCGGTGTGAGTAAACATGAAAATCAAATCAATTTCGGGTTTCCAATGCGCCCTCGGAGCGGCGATTCTTTTCGGACTTTGTTTTCGATAGATAACCCGCAGAAAGTTTATGCGCTACATCACCCCAATAGAAGAAGAAAAAAATAAGACTGAAATGAAAAACGATTGCTTCGGGCTTAAATTTTATCCCATTTCAGAAAAATCTGTTATCTTCAATTTCTTTTGTAGAATATCTCGTTTCTTTTCGGGGGTGATCCTGGTTAGTCACTGTCGTCCCGCCCACTGGACAAACTGGGTGGGCTGGGTAGCGTAGTCCCATCAAACTCTTAACCACCAATTTGTCACCATTTTTACGATTTTCCCCGACCCGTTCCCGTTCACCAATATCTTCTACCTTCCTGCACAGCCTGGTACGCAGTGGATGAAACGGCTATCGGATGATTTTCTTGTACCTAAAAACCCGAAACGTTCGTTGGCTGATGGATTGGCGGGGGCGGCCGGCTGTGGCTGAAGCTGGCCCCTAGGCAGCGAAAGAAGAAAAAAAAACTTCTGAGAAGAAAGTGGATAGCGTGGCACCACCATCACGGGGGTCCACCCATCACAGTGTCGTGGAATAATTTTCACTCAATAAAACAGATTGCCGGCCGTTTGTGTTTGTGTGTCCTTATCCGATGGGTACGGGCGGCGGCCGAGGTGACATGTTGTTGGTATAAAGAAAACAAAGTTCTACGTTGGATACTGCGCTAACCGTTACGTTTGGAGCCATAAGCGGTGATAAACGGTGACCGATTTGCTCCCATTTGTTCGGAGACGATCTGATGGAATTCGATGACTTTCGGCTGACCGAAAGAGCTTTCTTTGAAATCTCTGCTCTATAGAAACTTAGGATCCACATATAAAAGAGCCCAGAAATTGAAAAGGTGAAAATGTAGAGATAGAAAAGGTACACATTACTGAACTTTTCTTTTCATTACAACTTCAACTATTTATAAAGAAGAATGTTTAGGAACGGAAATGGAGAATCAGATACTTTAATCAATATCTAATCTAGCCTATTTACTAGTAAATTGAAATTTAGTTTACTGGGCGATTGCTGGACTAGTGCTATGATTCTACTAACCACCATGAATCTTTCCTGGCTGGGGATCACACAGGCAACGAGTGTCTTAAAAGACCAGTGCCTTGCCCTGTTAACCGCTTTGCTTTTTTTGGCTGCGCTGAGATGAATTTTCTAGGTTGGGAATCAACTTTGCAGTCGTTATTGGTTAAGAACTTTTTCTTTGCTCGTTTTCTAACGTTTCTGTCCTTATTTGGCCTTCTTCAAGGAATCTAAAATTTATACCGCAACTATTACATATTTTTAACAATTCCAACAAAGCTAGAACCAGTAGACGTTCTTGCTAACCACTTAGCTGTCAATCATGTCTAATCCTCTCGCTGCTGCTGCTCCTAAAGCAACTTATCGCTAAAAATGTTATAGCGGACTTCAATACAACAGAAATTCTTAATAAAGACCTGAAAGGCCGAACTCTAAACTAAATAAACGATTTCTGTGCAAAACATCAGCACAAAAAAGTTTTTTGTAAACTCTAGATTAGAGAGAACTTAACGTGTAATTTCATATGGAAATCCATATTGAATTTCACGTGGAATTTAACGTGAAATATTTTGTATACCACAACGTGGAATTTTAAATATAACTTCACGTGACATTTCACATAGAGTTTCACCTGGAATATGACGCGAAATTTTACGTGGAGTCTGACACGAAATTTTACGCGGCATTGCACGCGAAATTTCGCAGAGAATTTCACACGTAATTTAGGGTAGTATTCCAAACTGAATTTTACGTAGAAATTTGCGAAGAATTTCATGTAGAATTTTATGTAAAATTTCACATGGCATATGGTGCAGCATTTCACGTGGAATTTTACATGTACCTCACGAGGATTTTGGCATGCAGTTCCACGTGGCATTTTACGTGGAGTTTAGGTTGAATTTTTCATTGGATTTAAGTGGTATTTCATGCGGAAATTTACGTGGAATTTCACGTTAAAATATTGCGTGGATTTTTTCCGTTAAATTTCACGTGGAATCTTTCATGCAATTTCTTGTGAAATTTCACATGGGATTTCAAAAAATGCGTGGAATCTCACGTGGAATATCAGGTGAAATTTTCCGCAGAATATTACGTTGAATTTCATGTGCACCTTTGCGAGGAGCTTCAGGATATTTCACGTGGATTCTCAGCTGGCATTTAACGCGGAATTTCATGTATAATTTTAGGTGAAATTTCACATAGAGCTTAGGGTGGATTTTTACGAGGATCATCA
Source organism: Topomyia yanbarensis (assembly GCF_030247195.1). NCBI lineage: Eukaryota > Metazoa > Arthropoda > Insecta > Diptera > Culicidae > Topomyia > Topomyia yanbarensis. The sequence goes on along the minus strand of NC_080671.1, from coordinate 392,334,829 downwards.
CATGGAATTTCAAATTTCACTTAGAATTTCGCGCGGAATGTCACGTAGAACCTGACGTAAGAATTGGACGTGGCAGATTGTGTTGGATTTCACGCAGGATTTCTAATTTAATTTCACGTGAAATTGAATTCAATTCGACGTGAAATTTTGTGTTAAATTTCACATGGTATTTCACATATAATTTCAAGTAGGATTCGGCGTGATATATTCACGTAGAAGTTTACATGTAATTTTACTGAAAATTTCATGTGGAATTTAATGTGAAATTTCACATTTCACGAGGAGCTTCACGTGGAGAATCACAAGGAATTTGACGTTGAATTTCACGTGGCGTTTCACACGGCATTTCACGCGGAATTTCGCAGAGAACTTCATTCGCAATTTCTTATTGAATTCCACTTAAAATTTAGCATTGAATTTTACCTCTACGTGTCATATTGTGTTTAGTTTCACGTGGAATCTCGCATAGAATTACACGTAGAATTTTTACATGTGCTTTCACGAGGAATATCAGGTGATATTTCACGTGGTGTTTGCCGTTGAATTTCACGTCGAATTATACATTGAATTACACATGGGATGTTACGTAGAATTTTACTTGGAATTTCACGCGGTATCTCACATGGTATATTACGTACAATCTTAGGTGAAATTTTACGTGATGTTTTGACTAGAAATCTAACATGGATTTTCAATGCAATTTCACAAGTATTTTTGAGCGGCATTGCGCATGAAATTCACGTTGAATTTCCCGTAGAAGTTTAAGGGTGCTTCACGACGATTATCGTGCAAAAATTCACGTGAAATATCGTGTGGAATTCAGCGCGCAATTTTCCGCGAAACGTCACGTGAAATTTTGCGAGCACTGTATTTTGATTTTTTACGTGGAAATTTATGTGCTGTGGAATTTTACATGGCATTTTAAATATAATTTCGCATGAGATTTTACGTGATTCACATGGAGTTTTGCATTGAATTTGATAAGGAATTTAATGTATAACCTCAAGTGGAATATTGCGTAGAATTACACGTAGAATTTGATGTGAAACTTGCCGATTTCATGCGGGATTTCACGTAGGATTTTCCATAGAATATTGCGTGGAACTTCATGTGTTATTTCTCGCGAAGATTTAGGGGAATTCCCCAAAGTATTTCACATCACGTAGAATTTCACGTTGAATGTCACGTGAAACTTCAAGTTGAATTTCTCGTCGAACTTCACCTGAGATTTCACGTGGATTTGCGCATGAAATTTCCCCTGCAAATTTCACGTAGAATTTCAAGCGGAACATCACGTTGAATTTTACGTGTGTTGGATTCCAAGTACAACTTTACATAGAAGTTCCGCAGAATTGCACGTGGAATTTCACGTTGAATTCGCGTTGAATTTTGCATTGAAGAGCGAGTAGCCAGGACAGGGCTAAATACATCTGTCCCGTTCCAGGAACTTAGGAGCAAAGGAGTGATATTAACTCTCTTAACCAAATCACTTCCAACGATTCATCAAACCCCCATCACATTGAAACGGTCGGTACGGTTGCCCTCGTTTCTTCCTTATTCAAGGTTCAAAATGATTTGCTGATTAAATTAATTAGCTGTGTATGTGTAGACTAGACTAGACTAGAATTCGCGTTGAAATTCGCATGCAATTTTTGTGAAATTTCACATGTAATTTTAAGCAGAATTTGACGTGGAATTTGAGTGAAATATTGAATTGAATTTCACGTGGAATGTGAAACTTTATGTGGAATTTAGCGTAGAAATTCATGTACAAATTCACATGGAAACTTCCGTAAAAAGTCGCGTGGAATTTTATGTGGACTTTAACGTGGAATTTCACGTCAAATTTCAAGTGGATCCTTCTGTGAAATTTCACGTAGTTTCATGTGGAATTTCACGCGGAGTTCCGCGCTCCATTTAAGGTGGAATTGCACATGAAGTTTCACGCGCAACTGCACGTGGAATATTGCGTGGAACTTTAACGGCCAATTTCTTCACTTGGATGAAAACCGGTTTTCGGCTAATTGGTCACCAGTAACCTGAAAACTGATTTGCAGCGAAAACCGGTTTTCATCCTGTGAAGAAATTGGCCGTAAGTGGAATGCCACGTGAAATTTCACATTGGATTTTTTTGGAGCTGCTCGTAGATTTTCGAGTGGAATTTCACGTGGGATTTCACGTGAAAGATGATGTGGCTTTTCACGTCGATAATAAGGTGGAATTTCTAATAAAATGTCACATGAAATTTCGCATAGCATTTCACGTAAAATTTGGCGTGAAATTTCGCGTGGGAGTTCACATATCAGTACATTTGGAATTCGACGTTGAAATTTCACCTGAAATTTTATGTTGAATTTCACTTAGAATTTTACCTAGAATTTCACAAGGAATTTCGCGAGAAGTTTCAAGTGGAACTTATTGTTGAATTTCACGTGCGATTTTACGTGGTATTCCAAATTGAATTGCACGTAAAATTTCACATAGAAATCTGCCTGAATTTCACTTGGAACTTCACACAGAATTTGACATACAATTTTCGACATGAAATTTCTGATGCATTTTCACATGGAAATTCACATGAGATGCCAAGTGAAATTCCACATAACATTTTACGTGGAATTTTGTGTGATATTTCACGTAGAACGCCATAGGATTTAACGTAGGATTTCACATGGAATTACACGTGGTATTTGGAATAGAATTCCACGCAGAATTTCATGTGGCTTTGCCGTTGAATTTTACATTGCATTTCATGTGGAATTTTATGGTGCATTTCATGTACAATTTCACGTCGAATTCCACGTGGAATTTAACTATCAATATTACGTGGAATTCAGGAGAAACTACGCGTGTAATTTCACGTGATCTTTCACATAAAATTTTACGCTGCGGTTCACATAAAATTCTTCATGGAATTTCATGTAGAATTTAACATACAAATTCACGTGGAATTTCCAAGGTAATTTGATGGAATTTTACGTGAAATTCCTCGAAAAACTGTCACGCTGCATTCCACGCGGATTTTCAGGTGGAATATCCAGTGAATTTTCAAGTAGAATTTTGTGTGGAGTTTCAGCTGAAATTTTTAAGTAAAATTTTACGTAGAGTTTCACGTACGTAGAATTTCACGTGAAATTTTGCATTGAATATTGCTTGAAATATCACGAGGAATATCTTGTGGAGCTTCACGTGGAATGCCACGAAATTTTTTTTGTGGAATTTTATGTGGAATTTTATATGGAATTTCAAGTGGAATTTCATAATAAATTTTATGAGAAATTTCACGTGGAACATTGCGTGGAATTTCGCGTTAAATTTAACATGGAAATTTATCTGGCTTTTCAGTAGAATTTTAGGTGCAATGTTACGTGTAATTTTACCTAAAATTCCTCGTGAAATTTGAAAAATAATTATATTGCTAAGAAAAGGTAAATTTAGTACTAAAGGATTTAAACTTATTCGTCCTCTCGCTAGGCTAGGAGAAATAAACGTGACACTCAGAGAACTGGATACCGTCTCCAAAAATAGAAGTCTCCGGGTCGATCCTGGGATGAGCTACCTTCTCTTTGCTCTATACAAAAAGACGCCATAACTAGGCATAATTCCGAAATGTTCAAGCGTCACGTGAAAATTGATTAATCTCTTTTCAACTTTGTAGAAAACCGTCTATCGCTCATCGTTTTGCAGATTCACGAACTTCCCTGATCTCAGCCCACATATCACAGATCACATAGATTAAATAAGCGAGATACGTCCCCGGCAAATATGATGCGGGCAAAATCTAACTTTAAACGTTGATAACTAATGAACGGATGATCCGATTGCTTTGCGTGCTTCGATCTTCACTTTGGAGAGTAAACCGATCTTCGAATAAAAACCACAGTAGGAACGAAACGATGCGCTCTCAAAAGCATGGAAACTTTTGCATTATTGTAATTTGTCGAGATTTTCAGACATTGGGAACCTTACCCACCCCGTTTGCTCTCGCTTTGCTTGACAAAATTATTTTCAGGTTTTCGGTAGACAAAACATTTCTGGGTGCCTGGCGAAAAAGAACTCTGTCTTTCATGATAATTCGATCACAGTTCTTGTTACACTACCATCAGCGAACTATTACTGAAGTAATCGGCAATCCTCAATTATTAAACAGATGAGAAAAAAATATTTTGGATTCGTTTGCGAAAGAACAACGGGGAGTCTTCAGCGCGAATACACGTCATTGAAGTAAAGCAAAAAGAGCAACGGTCCTCAGTAGCTTCCCTGAGCTATTCATGGCGAAATTTAAACAAAGAGAAATAATGGTGCATCGGTGCATTGCCCACTAGCAGAGTTATGGCAGCGCCAGATTTTCTTCCAAGCGGACTCACTGGTTTATCCATTATTTTGGGAGGTGTACGTATCACTGAAATGTACTCAAAATTTAAAAAAAATATTTATCCAAGTTCGTAAAAAGGGCATCTATCCCAAAAATAGTTAACGCCCATGAAACAAGACCCGTTGACATTCTTTCAATATTTGTTTTAAAGTTACTCGGTTTTGGGCAGCTATACCATTTCCCATTTCTTTAGGAAATTGTTGTTTTCAACATATGGGTAGAATTATAGATCTGGCGAACAGATTGATTTTCTTTGTTTCAATATCGCCATAGATAACTCCGGGAAGCTAGCTACGGATCGTTGATGTTTCTTCAATGAGATGTATTGGTGCTGAGAACTCCTCGCTGGTACTTCACGGACGATTTCAAAACATTTCATCTCAGCTGCCCAATTGAGACTTGTTTATTTTTCCAACAACAACTTGACATCGTTGTTGATTGTGGTGTAGCAAGAACCGCGATCGAATTCTATCGAAAAACTTTGTATCTCTTTGCAATTTCCATGTCAGAAAATGAAATTGAAAAAAAATAACGACCCACAATTGAGAGGTTCAGGAATCAGGAATCAGAATATATTGGCTCAAATGGCACGTTCCCCGTACATAGTCGGGGATTTGTGCCTTGCCGTGTGTTTTCATCATTTCCTGAGTGGAAGGAAAGGACAAGGAGGAGTGGGGAAGTAGAATTGGAAGGGTGGGAAAAATAACAGCACAAAACAAAAATAAACAACAGGTAAGTTAAACTCACAAGTAGTTCAACTTGCCTGCGAATAATCCTAAAGCTCTTTACCACATTGGATAAGAAACTTTAGTATGTCTCTGAGTTTCAGTCGACCAAACATGGTTTCGTCTATATAAGGACGGCTGAAGACTCGAAATCGCAATTGCGCTAGCGCTGGACAGTTGCATATCAGATGATATGAGGTTCCGTAGTCGGATTCACAAAGATCACATGAAAAAGACTCAGCGCGCTGAATAGTTGCCATGTGATAATTGAGTTTGCAGTGGCCGGTTAAAGCCCTGGTCAGCATGCCGCAGTGGAGCTTCGAAAAATGTAAGAGATTTTTCGAAACCACTGGGCATGGTTGTTCTAGAAACGCCTTTGTTTGGCGACACGTTTGTAGATTTCTCCAATAATTGCGGTGCTCGGACAAAGCCCAGGACCGTATTTTTTCCCTTATCCAACTTGTCGAAATTGGCAGGGCGGGCTCAGGACCAACGAAGTCAATCGCTGAACCTGCCCTGGCCAATTCGTCAGCCCATTCATTTCCAGTAATACCGCAATGTCCGGGCACCCAGACAAGGTAGATAGTGTTGACAATGCTTAGTTCTTCGATTTGGGTTCGGCACGCGATCACTAGCTTGGACCGGGATTTGTCTGAGCTAAGGGCCTTGATTGCAGCCTGACTATCGGAGCAGAAGTTTATAACTCTGCCGGACAAACTCAGTTGAAGGGCCGATTGCACCCCGCACATAATCGCAAAGATTTCTGCTTGGAATACAGTACAATATCTACCTAGTGAGTGAGATTGTTCCAATCTCATTTCACGACAGTAGACACCAGCACCAGCACGTCCCTCCATCAGAGAACCGTCAGTGTAACAGACTACTTGCGTTTGTTGTTGTCTTTCCATAAAGCCAGACAACCACTCCTCTCGAGAGGGAATCTTCACATGGAATGTCCTGTAAGGAAAACTACAAGTGAGTGTAATATCGCTGGGAGCAAGAATATCTTCACCCCATGTAACCATTTGTGACCACAATCGTATATGACTGGTAGCAAGATCAACATGATTACTGTTCCAAAGCCCAGTAACCTGCAGTCTGTATGCACATGATAGTGCTTCTTGTTTTAAGTGTATGTGTAATGGTTTGATATTTAGAAGTGCCTCAAGAGCAGCAGTCGGAGTCGTGGTGAAAGCACCAGTCAACGCCATGAGCGCCATTCTTTGCAGATGGTTTAGCTTTGACTGGACTGTCACCACCTCTCCCCTCTGCCACCACACAAGGCATCCGTATGACAGTATTGGACGTACAATTGTCGTGTAAATCCAATAGATGTATTTAGGTTTGAGACCCCAGGTCTTTCCAAAAGTTCGTCTGCACTGCCCGAAGGCCATGCACGCTTTCTTGACTCTGAACTCAATGTGAGCAGACCAATTCAGTTTGGAATCCAATATGACTCCAACGTATTTGACTTGATCCGCACACAGTAGCTCAGAATCAAAGAACTGCAAGGGACGAACCCCGGTTGTTATTCGCTTCTTCGTGAAAAGAACCATTGAAGTTTTGCTTGGGTTAACTGATAGTTTAACTTGTCGACACCACTGTTCGACAGCTCTTAATGCCTGTTGCATCAAGTCAAAGATTGTTCCGATGCAAAATCCAGTAATTAGTATTTGGTAATCGTCAGCAAACCCGTAGGTTGGAAATCCAAGCTCATTGAGTTTCTTCAACAAGCCGTCAGCTACTAAGTTCCATAACAAAGGTGACAGAACGCCGCCCTGAGGACAACCGCAAATACTCAACTTCCGTATCTCAGCCTGTCGCAGTGACGAGCAAAGCATGCGGTTACTAAGCATTGCGTTTATCCAACCTGAGATACATGCAGGTATCCCATGACCGCGCGTCGCTTCCAGAATAGACTGGAAGGACACATTGTCAAAAGCACCCTCAATATCTAGGAATACACCCAAGCTAGATTGCTTGAGCGAGAAGGCTTTCTCAATGTTGTAAACAACATCGTGAAGCAGAGTGATCGTGGATTTCCCACACTGATATGCATGTTGCATTTTGTGCAGTGGATATTCAACTAAACTAACGTTCCTGATGTGATGATCGATTATCCGTTCCAAAGCTTTCAGAAGAAAAGAACTTAAGCTGATTGGCCTAAAACTCTTGGCTTCTTCATAGCTTGAGCGCCCCCCTTTGGGAATAAATCTAACAGTTATTTCTCGCCATGCTTTCGGGATATACCCGGTAGCAAGACTGGAAAGCAAAATCTTTTTCAAGACATGTTTAAGAATATCAAATCCCTTTTGCAGTAGCACGGGAAGTATCCCATCTTTTCCGGGTGATTTGTATGGAGCAAAGCTGTCAACTGCCCACTTGACCGATTCAGTGGAAACCAATGTGCGTGCTAACGCCCACGAGTCCGAATCACCAGAATGAGATCTGTGAACGTTGATCAACTCCGGATCGATACAGCCTGGAAAGTGTGTGTCGAAGAGACAATTAAGAACATCTTTTTCGTCCGTCACATAAACACCATCTCTGGTTTTCAAGGAGTTCATCTGAAAATCATTCGATTTGGAGAGAATTTTATTTAATCTGCTAGCCTCGTTCAGACTAGAGACATTAGTGCATAGGCTTTGCCAGCCAGCCCGTTCTGCAGATCTAAGACATTTCTTATATGCACTACGAGCTGACCTGAAAGCCCTGGAGTCATCACGCTGACGCCGATTCCAAGCTCTTCTCATAACTTTCTTCATTCTTTCAAGCTCAGCCCTCCACCAAGGGGTTCCCCTAGTCGATTTAACAGTACGAAGTGGACAAGCTTCTTCGTAGGATGCTAATATGAATGAGTTTGTCGTATCCACGACGTCATCTAAGTCGTCTAGTTGACTAATTGTTGGAAAATATCCATGAAATTTAGTCGCCAAGTTTTCCAAAAAGAGGTCCCAGTTTGTAGATTTAGGATTACGATAGGTCACCACATTGAAGGTGACATCAAAATGCTCGAAAAATATATATTTATGATCGGATAGAGACGGTTCAGTTTCATTTGGAACCTGCCAATTTCCCAGTTCATGCAAAATTCTATCAGAGCAAAGTGTTATGTCTAACACCTCCTCCCTCCCAGACCTCGCAAAAGTTGGTCGGTTTCCCACATTCAGAAAAACTTTGTATCTCTTTGCAATTTCCATGTCAGAAAATGAAATTGAAAAAAAATAACGACCCACAATTGAGAGGTTAAAAAACATTGGATGGTACATATGGGAGATTTGGATGTATTAGGAATTTTTCTCGCACTCGTTTAAAAACAAGATTACATTGCAGATATGGTTGCGGTTGAGACTGTAACCGCGACTTGTACAAGAATGGAAAAAGCGGAGACTCACCAAAAAATTAGGTCTATAGGAGAAAACCAGGACAAATCAAGCGTTTTCATCTCCCAGAACGCCAAGACAGTTAGTTTAAAACCAGGACATGTCATGGGAAACCGATTTTTTTAAGCTGACTAATAAGAAGACCCCCTTAAAGCAGTAAAAAGATTATACTTCGTAATTTGTGTACATAAATGTTTAGTATATGACAAAGTTGATTGATCTGAATCATATTAAATTACACAAGGTTTAATTGGTATCGAAATTTAAATCTCATTCTTGAAAAAAGAGAAATTCATATAGTAACGATCGCCCCGATAAGTAATGCCACCATCCCGTTAGGTGTACCCACGTGTCAGGAATCGTTTTCGCCGGTGTGTACGCGCCAACAGCTGTTCCGTTTTCTCTGTCCTGGGAAGGAGTGAAAAGGGGTTCTGGAAGAAAGCTTTTCCTTGTAATCAACACCACTTTCCCAACTTTGGTGGTAAACGATGTCATTCGGCACTTTTGTGTGTAGCCCTGTGTGTAGGTATGTGTGTTCTTCTCCATATACGACAGAAGTTGATACAATTTGCCCAACGAATGAAGACCTCATCTAAGTAGTCTTTTTAAAATGAAATCGAACGAAGAGGAGCACACCCACTCAACCTCCACCATCGTTTTCCACGGATACTTTTAGCTCTTCGCCGCCTTCTGAACCCCAATCAACAATCGGGGATGAAGAAGAACTCAATCGATGGGACCAACAACAGAAAAAAAGTGATACCATCGATGATGGCTGGAGAGTGAACGAACAAAATGTTTGCGCTTTGAATTACTTTTCTGACTTCCAATCGTCCCGATTTCCCCCCTTCAATACTCGATCGAAGCCAAACAAGCGGGGTGTGGTGTTAATAGTGACAATGTCGCGCTGCCTGCCGGGGGTTGGGGTCATGTTCGGTAAAAGATGGTTGAAGCAAGCGGTGATGTGGTAACAAGATGAAAGCTTTCATCGTCTCACACTTTAGGTACTTCAAAAGTGAACCTTCTTCAGTGTCGCGCTGGTCGAGCGATGATGTCGGTTGCTTTGAAGAAAATGACACAATTTTTTGTCGTGTTGAAGCTGTTGCAGGTCAGGAGATGAGTGAGTAAAATGTGATACAAAGTGACCTCTTTTGATCAAGTGCTATTAGGACCTGTAGTGCTGCCTTTTTATCGATTGAAAGATCGATCTTCAAAGAAGGAGAGGGATATATCTGAAAGAATTTTTAAACCTATTCAACATTACAAAAAAGCTGGGGCATATCTTGAAAAAAAAAAAAAACAAAAGTATATAAAACGGTCCCGTCTTTGTTGATGGGCATTAGACCTCTCAACATTTTGAAAAAGTTTTGAAATATACATCGGTCAGCTCAAATTTTTGTTTTAGGTGTGAAATTAAGAACTTTCGCCGAAAATGGCTTAATTTGGACATGATTTAGAGGTGTCTCCAATCAAAAATCGTGTTTTTGCTATGTTACCATAGGAAGATCACTT